>NC_091742.1:17642400-17759900 GCF_043380555.1 Nothobranchius furzeri
TTAAATTCATCTGTACTTGTTTTATTTAGTTTGACGATCCGACAAGCATATTTCGTGTCCAACTCCTGAACTGAATTTGAAACATGTTTTTTATTGTTGCATGTGTGACACACCAGTCATGGAGCCCTTTATTATGGTAACTGTCTGTATTATCATTGGAATGCGCTGCTTTTATAATAGAGTGGAAAGCTTTAAAGCAGCATTGGCTGCGATGAAAAATTGGTGCAAGATTGTGGGAAGTTACGGTTGTTCTTGGCTGGGAGACGTGCTTGTTCAGAAAGGATACGTTTTGCCAATCTGCAGAGTTGGATTCCATCTTTTCTTCCTGTTGCAGCCTTTGTTCACTTATAAACCGAACCAGAGGTAATTGCTCTCATCAGAGGATGTTGAACCTGCAGGGTAAAAGAGGTTCTAGTGTAAATACATTCGAAGCTTCAGTAATGGAGGCAGAGCTTCTGAAGTGACAGCAACTAGTTTGGGTCAGAATGAAACTGAGCAGGACACAATTGAGTCTTAAAAGGAGACATATGACTTTTAAATGAAGTTATAACAGTTTTCTATTTTCACATGAATCCATCTAAACAATTTTATTCTGAGCGAGGTCATGATTCAGATTTGGGATGAAAATGTTTGTTGATTTTTAGGGCTGTGGCTCCTGGAAGTGGTACTTCCCATTCCACTACGCTCCATTTGCTTCAGACTTCAAAGACATCAATGGGATGTTCACTGATTTCGAGAAGGACACCAAACCAGTGAGGCTGCACACACACACCTCATATAGTTGGTCTCTCAAATGTTCTGTGATAAAATGAGGATGCATAGTAGTGCTGATGGTTTGTTGGATATTGATGTGTTTGTCTGATGCTTGTTCAGTTTAAACCTCTAGAGCAGCTGATGAGTGTATTTCCTGCAGCCAGTGGTAACTTCCTGCCACTATCCTGGAGAAACCTGATGATCAGTGTGGTAAGTCTTATTGATCAAACTGAAAACTCACTTTAAAATCAGATGTTAGCATTTAAATTTTCTTTGATGCAGAATTCGTCCATTATCGATTTCTACCCGGACGACTTTGCTATTGATCTAAATGGAAAGAAGTTTGCCTGGCAGGGTAAGCCGCTCCCTTTCAGACTAGATCTCTTTCTTCTGAACTGGTTATGTGTCTGAAGTTTTTTTAATGATTTCATCTTCTTGGCTCTGAAACAGCCAGAGTTGTGACATTGGTTCAACTGGTTTTTGTTTCCCTGGAAGGTGTTGCCTTGTTGCCTTTTGTGGATGAGCGTCGGCTGAGGGCAGCCCTGGCTGATGTTTATCCTGACCTCACACCTGATGAAGGTGAGTCCAATGTTCTGCTCCTGGGTGTCGGTCTGACCTTCCAACCTGATTGGAGCAGAACGGGCTGATCTTTCCACATTGGGTCGGCTTTGCTTTGTAGAATCCTTGTGGAAGCAACTGGATTATTTAGTTGAGAAATAGTTGGTGTTGTGTTAAATGTTTTGTTTAAACCCTTTAAAAGTTTGCTGGTTTTCTTCTGCAGAGAGAAGAAACAGTCTGGGAAGTGACGTGTTGTTCCTAGGAAAGCTTCACCCGCTGTTTGACTTCATACACGAACTCTACCGTTCCGAATCTCACCAGGTAACTGAAACCACGGCCTGTCCTATAGTTTCAGGACAAATTCCAGTTCAGTTTGTCGGTTTTGTTGTTTTGGTCTTTTTTTAGACTAAAAGGATTAATAAAACAGCTTACGTGGGGAGTTAAAGTCTCGCCTATCTACTTCGTCCATGGGTCCTCAACTGCCAAAACACATGAATGGGAGTCTCTTAAGAGGTTCAAGTTATTTTCTGATCCTGTTTGATCTGTGCCATTGATTGAAGGCGTGTTTTGATGCCAAGAAAGCACTTATTTTGAATGGATGGCAAACGTTATTTTAGGTTTTGTGTGAAAGGACATGTAGAACTTCAAATGCATGTAATCATATTGACGTCATCAAACCAGACACGGAGAAGAAAAATGGCTGAGAGTTTAGCGAGCTTCACACCCTTCTTCCAGGATTACAGAAGGAGCATTAAAGATGGAGAAAACCACTATGAATCTGGTCATATGGTCAGTAGCAGCTACGCTGGGGAAGGAGATTCTGCTGTGATGTCATATATGCAACATTAGACGTGTTTTTAATTACTTCTTTTTTACAAGTTATAAAATCTCAAAATACATGACAGTTAAAACTTGTATAATTATTTATCAAGTAAACAGAAGCACAACATGTGTGAGATTCAGTGCATATGGCAAAGTGGATCAGAAAATAGCTCTTTTAGACCCGTTCAGGGACCCGTGAGCCGAGTGGAAAGGAGGGAGACTTTGGCTACTTCACACTGCAGGTATTGATTCTCAATTCAGATTCTGTTTTTTTATAACAACAAAACATTACTCCACAAACAAAAGGGGGAGGGTAAAACCACATCAAGCAATGGGCGCATCATTTACGCTGTTTTTACAGGACCAGAGCGTTTGCAACACGGGATTTGCCGAGGCTCCCTGGGGAGGATAAAGGTCGTTTATAAGATCAGAACGTGGCGGTAATGTGGCGCAGTCGTGGCAGTTTTATAAAAGATTAGGTGATGGTGGCATAAAGGGGGTATGGGGCGGTCTCTGCGCTGCCGCAGACTTCTGTTTATCTTGGACATAACTTGCTTTTTATTGGTATTGAAGCTGTGATCGTTAAGTTTTTTTTAACAAGCAGCTCCTAAAGGGGTCTGTCCCCATCAGTCCCTGTGCAGTCTCTGGTGGTCTGAGCTTCAGCTCTAACAGAGAGGCTCATGGAGCTCTGCGGGGCTCCAGTTTGCCATCTCAGCTGATTTTGTTCAAAAAGCAAACCTTATTGCCCGTGTTTACTTTCATTTTCAATTAATTTGCCAGCCGGAGCTCATCAATAACTCCCCACATCATCATGACATCTGCCTCTGTTGCGCCAGGGCGCACATGACAGACCATTACCGCAATATTACTACCAAGCGAGGCGGAACGAAGGCTGCAAAATTCGCGCAACGCCATGCCGGCATGGCACATTTATAGACATACCATTGCGGTAATATTTCGCCGATTTGCCGGCATGGCGTGTCTTGTAAAAAGGGCTGTAGTGAGTCACAAATGCTCACGTAGGGGCCCCATATGTGACCAAACTTTCCTTAAACACCCTTCACTGCAAGGTATATCTTCTCTAACTTAAAGAGCAAACTGCAGGTAAAAATATTTTTCTAATTCGTATAAAATTCTGTCCAAAAAAACTATTAGAAAAGTTTATTGTGGATATTTGGTTGTAAAACACATTGTTGTAAACACACTGTTTATTATTCCCCAAGTAGCTTTTGTGTTTTTATTCTGATTCAATAGATTACCATAATAATCTATGTTTTTTTGCTTCCTAATTATTGTTACCAATTTATTTTTATATTTTTATATCTATCTTCTGCTTCCCTTGTTTGCAATTTTAAAGACTCGTCCCAGAGAAAGTTGCCAACTCTGCAACGCTGAAGCATGCTCTGTGATTAGCGTCTGTATGTTAGCAATAGTCTAACGCTTTTGGTGCTGACTGGTGCTCAGTTTATATTGCATAGAGCTCTACGGGACAGGGGGTGTGCTTAGCAACCAAAAAAAGACGTGTTTCTTACATTATTTCACAGTACATGATGACACGGTCACTTTTATGGATTTCTGAAAAATCACACACAATTCCTGGAAGGGGAAAACTGGATAGTTGTGTTAGTACGACATGACTAACATGTTTTCATTGACATGTTTTCATTGACTTTTGATGTGCTAATACTAGTTTATCCGTTTAATTATAGATCCACTAGGATAAATACAATAAAGTTTATCTTTCACCAAATACAATATTTACTAAGACATCACAATATAACTATAGACACATTACTTGTGTGTGTGTGTGTGTGTGTGTGTGTGTGTGCGCGCGCGTGCGTGCGTGTGTGTGTGTGTGCGTGCGCTCTGTCTTCTCGATCCCCAGTGAGTTGTGGAGGATGGCTGCTTATACTGAGCCAGGATCCTCTGGAGGTTTCTTCCTGTTAAAAGGGAGTTTTCCTCTCCACTGTCGCTGCATGCTTGCTTAGTATGAGGATTGCTGTAAAGTCACTGACACTAGTCAGTGACTTGATGCAATTTGCTGGGTTCCTTATATAGGAAACATTATTTCTGATTGGCTTAATGAACTGTGAATTGGAATGTTTATTATGTGAAGTGCCTTGAGACGACTTTTGTCGTGATTTGGCGCTATATAAATAAACTTGACTTGACTTGACATGACCATTCAGACTGAAGTCACTTTCAAAAACATCAGATACGTATCAGAATCAGTACCACGTATGAAAGTGACTTGAATCAGATTTGAAAAATTCAGATCTGTGCTGTTCAGACCGTCTTAAAAAATCAGATGTGAGTCACAGGTGGGGGAAAATCGATGGTGTTGCGCTTCTGCCTGCAGTGTGAGCGTAGCCTCAGGCTCTGTTTTGAAAAATCCTATTTTGAAACACGTGTTTCAAAACAAAATTACTCTGAAAGATGGAAACAACGCTTTATATGGTTGTGCTTATTTAGTATGATGGTGTAACTGACTGGTTTCTGATGGTTCTTCCCTTTCAGGTCTCTACAATCCCTGCTGAGCTCTGCCATGGAATCCAGGGTTCATTAAACCTCGATGAAGACCCAATTCTGCCAGATAAGTAAGATACACTGGCGGCATCCTAATCATGTTCTAATGTCTTCACCCAAAAACAAGCTGCTTAGATGTTTGTTGTTCAGCCAGTGGTGACTCCCCTGGAGGAGTTGGGGTGTGTGGTGGAATTTCAACATATTGTTTCCTCACAGTACCTTAATTCCAGATTTTTTATCTATTTATATGTTTGCTATATTCAGGTTATAATCCTGGAAGAAGTGACTGCTGTTTTTGGTACAGTGAAGGGGTGAGGGTTGGGGGTGTTGACCTGGTTGTGTATTATTGATGATTGTAATCTGTGTTCATGTGAAACACTTTGTGCTGATTTCATCTTGAAACATTTTCTACAATTAACATTATATTTTTGTCCTGCAGGATAGTGAAGTCTCCGATCCCGACGCTGCGAGACATTTCTCACTGCAGCGCCATCAAGTGAGTACCTGATCGGCTGCTTTAGCTGTTCTCTTCTGGTCAGGTTCTAGCATCACTGCTTATTCTAACCAGCTGGGCCTGTGGTTCTCACGGGCTCCATGGCGTAGCAGTTGGCAGCTCTGCTGCTAGGAGGTTGCAGGTTCAAATCAAAGCTACTGCCTCTTTGCGTGGAGTTAGCATGTTGTTCTCATTTATATGTGTAGTTAACGTGTTGGCATGTGTGAGTTTTTTCAGGTTTCCTCCCACAGATTCTCACAGCAGTGAGAGACAGAGAGAAACGGCTTCAGTCTGAGGCTCATCAACTCCACAGCATCCAGAACGATAATGATTTGCGCATGCGTGAATTCCCCACAGGCTGATTCTATTTCCCTATCAGAGGCTCCCCCTAACGGTAGGCATGCTATTGAGCCGGCCAGTTAGTTTGCAGTGGGCGTGTAGGACTAGTTTGGCTCCAGGCAGACCGCCTTGGAAAGAAGACTGAAAAGACAAGCGGTTGCGCGCAGAAAAATCCAAGGCGACCTTGGTGAGAACACTCCCTAACTGGTCCAGGCGGAGTGGTCCCAATGCTAGTGTGTAAGTGACAAAAGTCCCTCCAGCCTGTCCTGAGTCTTCCTTTAGGTCTTCCTCCAGTTGGACGTGCCCAGAAAACCTCACCAGGGAGGTGTCTAGGAGGCATCTTAATCAGATGCCCGAGCCACCTCACCTGGCTCCTCGATGTGGAGGAGCAGCGGGCCTACTCCAAGCCCCTCCTTAGCTGCTAGGTTTCCCATCTCCAAAGAGTACTTTTAAACCAGGTCACAGTTTGTGTAGAAAATAGCTTACACAGTTTTCAAATGCATTAAAATCCTTTCAAACTTCAAACTGATGTGCTTTAGAAGAATTTTTTATATATCGCCTCTCAAGATTTAGTAAACCACGCTTTTATTTTTATTTTTTTATTTTTTTGCAGTGTGAAGTTCAAGGATCCTCAGTTTGCAGAAGGTTTTGTGTTCAAAGCTGTCCTGCTGTCTGGAGCCAAGTAAGAATTTCATCATCTCATCACATCTTTGTTTAACCTTCACTGAACAGGGGTCAAAGTTTGCCGATATCGTCACTTCATTGAAAGGGCCCGTTTCATGCTTTTTTTTTACACTTTCCAGTGAAACGATAGGCACAATATATGATAAAATCTTACCGTTGGCACAACTGAGATGTCATTGTTTTACAGAGATAACTAAATATAAGCTATTATCATGAGCCACGCCTTCAATCCAAGCATAAGACACTTGGATTTGAAGGAACCCCACCATCACCTGTGTGAATTCCAGAGGTGTGGACTCGAGCCACATGACTTGGACTCTAGTCATTTTTTTTAATGACTTCTGTATTGACTTGATAAAATCTATAAAGACTTACGACTTGACTCGGACTTGTGACTTGAATCGACTTGCATCTATTGACTTGATGATGACTTGAGCATATTTGATATTTTAGCACAAAAGTGGCACAACATGGACAAAGATCATGAATCATTCTTCATTCTGGGTTTGATTTACTGCTAAATGCAGCAACTGGGAATGTGGGTGTCCCCCTAGAGGTGGGGGAGGGGTTCACTTTTATTTAGTTAAATGTATAGAACGTCATTTAAAGAACATTTGATGTTCAAAACACAAAACCTTAAAACCGATTGTTGTGTTGTGATTCTTTTTCCAAACATGCAACAGAAAAATTCTCATAAAGTGAATAAAGATGAAGGTATTTTAAATAAAAAACAAGCTAAATGTGATGAAAGCGCACAATTATAAGTAGTTTTTGTAAAAACAATGATGTTTCTTCCTGATTCATTTAATCATTTTTAATGCTCTTTTTTTTACTCATAGAAGTAAAGTTTTACTTCACTAACTGCAGGTGAACTTATGCTTTGCTGCATTTTAGTTGACTATATTAAAAGAAGGTTGCAGATTTGTCTTTTTTCCTCCATCCTGATCAGCGGGTCTGAAGGCTGAGTGCAGCGCAGAGAGAGACTGGACTGTTTAATAAATGGGACAAGAAATGGGAGAAACTAAATCACAGGCGATATCCAAATGTTTGGACCTTCATCTCCTTCTTAATCCCAAACCACGTCTGCATAACCAACGTTGCTGTGTCGCCTTTACAAACATGTCTTCATCCACCCGCTCCAGCTGCAGCTGCTGTGTTCAAAGTTGGCAGAAACGGGGATTCTGTCCTGGGTAAACTCCACAATAAATCAGGATATTTCCAGCAGTAGACTTGAACACATTTGCCAAAAGATTTGTGCAATAATTAAGTTTTAATTTACCCCACAAAATACAAATTCTCAGTTGGATTTTACCAAACACGGGGATGTTCATCAAATATAAAAGCCGTCCCTCATTATTTAGGACATCGTTTATTTAATCCGACCTCCCATTTGATGGCGTGACGGCTCACTGACTAATACACTGATTCCACTCTTTCTTTAAAAATTAAATAATCACTAAAATAGTAGCCTGGCAAGCCGTCCTATAACCTTTTCATGGACTAAAGAACGAGTGATCCACTTCTGGAAGACACAGCTGATCCCCCCCCCCCACCCACCCACCCACCCACACACACACACACACACACACCGCTGTGCCGTGGCAATTGTACAGTCCACCAAGTTCGTGTGCAAGCAACTTTACCTCGTCCCTGCACACCTCCACCAGTAAGGCTCAGCAGCACCTGTTCTTCTTGACTGTTGACTTGATTGTTTTCCAGGATTCCCAGTAAGGTGCTGAAACCAGGAGACTGGGAGAGAGGGAACAGGGAACCGTGGAGACCACAGCTGGGCTTCAACCCCAACAGACAACAGGCTCACCTGAACCAGTCAGCCTTCAGGGCTCTTGGGTAATTTTATTTATTGGTATTCATAATAACATCTAATAACTAGTCACCCATAGTTCTGGTCTCTTGCTTCCTCCCGCTACTCATTCAGTTGCCAATTGACTTCCAGTTTGGTTGAGTTGGAGTTGGGATCTGTTGCTAGAGAACCCATTTGGACCAAAACCTGATATTGCAGAACCAGATTGCGGTGGTTTAGTCAGGTTTCAGGTTTGTTTATTTATAAAGCGCCTTCTTATGGCCCGAGGGAAGAACAAAACGCTGAACACAACAAATTACCACAGTTTGACATAAAAAACCACAACAAAATAACATTTAAAAGCATTTAAGAAATTAATCAAAACCTGTAGTTAAACTTTAGGTGGGACCAGCAGACAAGCAGCAACCACCCCTTACCGCTGAGCAATGTAAGTAAAAGCCAGTGAATAAAAATGTGTCTACAGCTGACCCCTAAAGATGCTGAGTGAGGAAGCATGCTTCACAGTTGCGGGCAGCTCTTTCCAGAGCTTTGGCCCCAGTACTGAAAAAGCACGACTCCCTCTTGATCCGAGTCTGTGCTTTGGACAATTCCTGCTCTGAAGACTGAAGGGACCTCAATGGGATGTAAGAGTGAATCAGATCAGACCAATAACATGGACCCAGTCCATTCAAACATTTAAAAACAAACAAGACTTTAAAGGAAATCCTAAAAGACACTGGAAGCCAGTGTAGGAATGCAAAGATGGGCGTGATGTGCTCTGGCGTCCTGGAACCGGTCAGTAACCTGACTGCTGCATTTTGGACCATCTGAAGTGTTTCTATGGAGGCCAGCGAATTACAATAGTCCAGCCTGGTGATGATGACGGCGTGAATGACAGTTTCCAGATGTTTTCTTTGGAGAGCAATGGCTTAATCTCTGCAATTCTCCTAAGATTGAAATAGCAGCAGTAGTAGTTTAGTGGTGTTAAAAGCTTGTTTTTAATTTAGCACAGAAATAGCCATAATGCTAATAATATTAATAACATTATATATGTGTATATATATATATATACACACACATACGTACATACATATTAGGGGTGTAATGGCTCACGGGAAAGTGTTAGTCCTCTTCAGGTGTTTTGCTGTATGCTCCCATTAAATGGCTGCATAAAGACATAAAATTAACTTTTGCAGGTTTTTTTTCCAGTAGTAAACAATAACAGCTGATGAACTGGTTTAAATTCTCTCATTAAGCAGCTTGATTAGGATACCAGCCCTTTCTCCACACATTGATATTATAATTAAGAAAAAATGAACAATTGAACATCTGGCTGTGCCTGACAGTAGCATGTTTAGGACATAATCATCAGTGATTAGAGAAAACCATTTATCCCTCTTTCCTGCTAAATCAGTTAATCAGACAGTTTGGTTCTTAAATGGAGCCAAACCAGCTGCTGCTTAGATGAGAAAGAAGAATTGAATTTCTTTTAAATCAACAACCAAACACGCCAGTTTCTAGTAATTCCCTACTGCGTAAACCTGATGGAACTCTTATGGTCTCTGCGGTGGTGATGATTGACTACATAGTTATTAAAAATGATCAGTAAGATGTGATGATTCCATATGAATATGAAATATTGATCTGATTGATCTTTGAATGTTTAATCAGAAGATTCTAGTTATTTTACTTATTCAGGGACCATAAACACACTTGGTATTAATTCAGACAGAGTCGGTAAATAGTTTATAAAATGAATTTATTTCTATTTCCCTAAACTAATGATTATACATGACAGGTATGAATAATGAGATGTAATGGAATGGATATGGAGTGATCTAATGTGAGGTGTGGAATGTTGGAATGGAAGCTAGATGGTTTAGCAGAACCTTTTAGTATCAGAGAGAATTTGTGGAGTCTGGGTTGTAAAATAAATTTGGCTGTTTGTTTGGTAAACTAGAAATTTGTTTATAAAATCCATCCCACGCAATCTCTTGAGTCTACGATACCCTTTTGTGGAGATTCTCGTGCGATCCAGGGGGTCAAGAGGTCATGGTGGACACTGCCAGTGGAGAGAACTTCTCAATATCAGGAACTCGAAGAAGAAGAAAATATCATTTCTATAGCGCCTCTCAAGATAAAAATCACGAGGCGCTTCACAAAAAACAAAAAATGTAAAAATATTTTAAAAAGCATTTAGAAATGTTTAAAAATATCTTTAAAATGAGCAAAAAGAGACAATTGTGATAAAAAAATGTTAAAGAGAGAGAGAATAAGAAAAAGGGAAATCAGTGGATCCTGAGGAAGGTGGAATAGGTGGGGAGAGCAGAATAGAGAGAGTGGTTGAAGAAGGTCATACAAAAGCCAGCTTGAACAAGTGAGTCTTCAGCTGCTTTTTAAAGGAGACCACTGAGTCCACTGATCTCAGGCTCAGGGGGAGAGAGGTCCAGAGTCTGGGGGCCACAGCAGCAAATGATCTGTCACCTTTGGTCTTTAGCTTGGTGCTGCACAACTAGTAGGCTTTAGTCACTGGACCTCAGGGACCTGCTGGGGGTGTAGGGACTAAGAAGATCACCAATGTAAGATGGTGCTTGTCCATGTAAGGCCCTATAGACCAGAACCAGGATCTTGAAATGAACCCTGAAGTTGACTGGCAGCCAATGAAGCTGGAGGAGAAGCGGGGTGATGTGGGTGTGTTTGGAGGACTTGGTCAGAAGCTGAGCACAGGCGTTCTGAACCACCTGTAGACGGTTCAGGGAGGTTCTGCTCAGACACGTGAAAAGAGAGTTACAGTAGTCTAAAGCCTGATTTATGCTTCTCCGTCTGCGTCAATGCGGAGACACGCAACAACATTATCCGTCCTTGCGTAGGGCATGCAAGTACGTACGGAGTCGAGCCCACTTTTTTTAAACATTTGTCGAACGAGACGAATTACGCAAGCTTGTGATTGGTCAGGATGCCGCTGTTGTTTACAGCGCAGCCATTGCAAAGAGAGCCGAGGATATCTAGCGGCAGACACGGAGAAGCTTGAAGAATATCTCTCAAAAAAACTCTAAAAATATGAACGTTTAATTCTCCCGTGACTGGAGGAGTGAAAAGATGCGCAGCAAGCGTTTATTTGTGGACAGAAATGACAGGAAACGTGGGTTTAGAGGTGGGGAGCGCATGAAGAGGTGGGAGAATGAGAGACAAATTTGTCCGTGTTAAAAGTCTCTTATACACACAAAAAACACAATATAAACACACAATCTTGGACCGATACATGACAGGATACCACAGAACAGCACTACGCCCTCTGTTGTCCTGCCGGGCAATTGCTTTGCAACACTCCCCAGGAGACGGAGAAGTATGAGAGCAAAACGCTTCCGTCAATCCGTGCGTGTCTGTCCCTTGTGGAGCTGACGGAGAAGCATAAACCAGGCTTAAGCATGAGGAGATGAAGGTGTGGAGAACTGTCTCAAGTTCAGAGCGGGACAGAATGGGACTCAGCTTAGCAATGTTCCTGAGATGGAAGAAGGAAGAGCGAACAAGAGAACTGACATGAGAATCCAGGGTGAGAGCTGGGTCAAAGGTCACGCCAAGATTCCTGACGGAAGGTTTGGTGTGGGAAGCAAGCTGACCAAGAGAGTCTCTGACTTTGGGAACCAGCTTGTCTGGGGCACAGATGAGGATCTCAGTCTTATCATCATTCAGCTGAAGAAAGCTCCCAGCCATCCACGTTTTGATAGAGTCTAAGCAGGTGTGTAACAGCTGCAGCTTAGACATCTCATGGGGCTTAAAGGAGATGTACAGTTGGATGTCATCTGCATAAAGATGGTAGGAGATTCCTTTGAAGGAGCTCAGGATGTGCTGAAGAGGAAGCAGATAGAGGAGGAAGAGCAGAGGCCCCAGCAAAGAATTAGCTCAGATAGGACCCGTCTAGTCTGAGATCTCTCCAGGTCACAACAGGAAGCTGGAATGCTTGTTTGCATCTAAGTCTGTTTGTTTAGCTTTTAGAAGAGCCGTTTGTCTGATATCAGCGTTGCAGAGAGGTTTGACTGGATGTCAAAAGAGATGATGGTTTCAAAATTGCTTCATACTTGATTGGCCGAATTGGGCGTCAGCTGGAAACTGAATTAATCAGGAAGTAATTCCTGTTTTATTCAAACCACATTATTGACGCATGTGGCAAATTAGGCAAACCAAAATTTGACACGTTTGAAAGTTTTATCGAATCATTTCTCAAACGCCCCACCTTCCTTCAGCTGCAAAGATGGTGAGGTGAACCCTTTGTGAGGACGTTTTATGAATGTTTTAAAACACTTTTGTGAAGTGAATATAAACATTAATAAGTATCTTCTTATAATGTGAATGAGTGTAGATGTTGATTAACTTGTTAAATCAAACATACTGATCTGGTGTTAAGATCTGAACTGGATAATGCAGGAACAATATTCATTTTAAATCCATCATTGATTAAAGCACAGATTAATCAAACATTTGATTTAAACATCTTCATTCAACACAGAGGTTGTTTTCGTGTCGGCAAGTGATTCACAGAATCTTTTTGTCTTTCAGTCACAGTCTGAACAGAAACCAGAATGTGGGGGGGCAGTACAGCAACACACCACCCCCCAGCAGCTACCGCCAGGGAGGCTTCCGCCCCACACAGAGCTCAGCCCACCAACCTGTCATGTGTAAGTCGGTTCAATTCAAGTTTATTTATAAAGCGCCAAATCAGGACCAGAGTCGTCTCAAGGACCTCTCTACAGTAAACATTCCAATACAGGTCATTTCTTTAAGCCAATCAGTAAAAAGGTTCCTATCTAAGGAACCCAGCAGGTTGCATCGAGTCACTGACTAGTGTCAGAGTCTTTACAGCAATCCTCATACTAAGCAAGCATGCAGCAACAGTGGAGAGGAAAACTCCCGTTTAACCCTAACGCCCCCCAATTGGGGGCCATACAGTTTCATGTCCCAAACATCTACAACTGTCCACATTCTCCAAACACAACTAAAACCACAATCAAACAGCCCAGATGGGAATCAAGGTCATTTTAAATTGTAATAAATTAAGATACAATGATATTTTAACTTTATTTTAGAAGAGCATCTGACCTTCACTGGTGTCTGCTGGGAAAAAAAATACTTGAACAAATTTAGTTGAGGACCCCTGGAATAAATTAAACAATTGACTAAATTTCCTAAAGGGAATTTGAACTCACAACCTCCATCCTGTCAGCACTCATACACAGGACAGCTCTTCTAAAATAAAGTTCAAGTATTATTTTATTTATTTTAATGTATCAAAAACCAAAAATTGCTTTGTTTACAATCTAAACTGTTTTGATTGTAGATGTAGCTGTGCTCGGGGAATGCAAACAATCACCGACTCTTGGGACATGAAACTCCAAAGGCCCCCGATTGGGAGCGCCAGGGCCCAAAGACAAAAGGCCTAGGGCCTAAAGCTTGGTTTATGCTTGACGCATTCACTTTCCGCGCAGTGATGCGGCTCGCGGATGGAACGCGCTTCACAACTCGCAGCGTTTATGGTTCGTGCGGCTCGTCTCTGCGGTGAGCCAATCTTCTCCCAAACTGTAGGGGGCAGCATGGAGCTCTACGGCCTGCACCCAACACTTCACCATAGTGGAAGTAGAAATTACTGTTTACAACACGGCATTCCAGCATTTTTAACAGCGTTCTCGTCTTTTCCGACAGTGCGAGCTATTTCTCTCCAAGAATTATTAACAACATGTTGATCACGGTGATCTTTGAGAGCTGAATCATACAAATGTCTGTATTTACGAACCTCTGCCATACTAGTTCTTGCCGGTCCGCCATGTTTTTCCACGTCCGTCCATCCGCGTGGTTAGAAATTTTCCGAGGTGCGCGTTGCGGAAATTCTGGGCCGTGCCTAGGCGCGGTGGAGGGGCGTGGTTGTTAAAATGACGCAAAATGACGCAACTTTTCCGCGCTGAGCCGTGCGGACCTCGCGGAGGCGTCAAGCATAAACCAACCTTAAAGGTTAACAGGAAGATACCTCCAGAGGATCCTGGCTCATTATAAGCAGCCATCCACCATGACTCACTGGGGATGGAAAAGACAGAGCGCGCGCACACACACACACACCATATATACCAAGTAATGTTTCTATGGTAACATTGTGATTTCTTGGTAAATATTCTATTTGGTGAGAGATAAACTTTATTGTATTTATCCTAGTGAATCTATAATTAAACGGGTAAACTAGTAGTAGCACATTCAATGTCAAAGAAAGTAAAATGTTATTATCAGGAGAGGGAGAATGATTAAGTGGTTAGCAGCAGTGTGCTAGCCGATGGCCCCCTCCATGAGGCCACCACAGCCCAGCAGAACATCATTGTAGCTTCTTCTGGGGAGGTGTCTGCCTCACGGACTAAAGCTGGGAGCTGGTTCCACAAGAGAGGAGCCTGATAGCTTAACCCTCCCACTGTCTTTATGGGTGGCCCCGTGAGGAAAGTTGACCATTGAGCAGGATTGATGGTTTATCCTTGGAGGGCTTAGGCCAACCAACCATTTCTCCCCATCCCCACACATTTTTCTCCTCCTGCTCCCTCACATCATCACACAATCATACACATAGGACCTTGGGGGGTGGACAAGACGTGTTTTTCAGATGTTCGCAAAATCTTTACCAATACTGACATGTTTCGGAAAATCCACAAATAATACATAACAGTCCTTGGGACAACAAAACGTGTAAACATTTTAACATTTGTTTGAATTTAAGACGATGTACTGAAAAGTCATCATGATGACTAGTTAACATTTGGAAGTTGAAGGTTTTTGTGCAAGAACACCAGTTGATCTACATGCTGTGGTTTGAGAGTAGATCTTTTGGCCGTGACAACGTCTCCCGCAATGGAGAAAACACGTTCTGCAGATACACTTGTTCCAGGGATGCAAAGGTATCGTGTTGACAGTTGATCCAGGAGAGGAAATTTAACCTTGTGTACCCTCCACCAGTTTAAAGGGTCCTCAGACAGGGGCAATGATGAAGCTTTCAAATAGTTATCCATTTCCTCATCAGCTCTGACATAGGGGGTCTTGGATTCTTCACTAACCTCAACATCGTTGAAAGCCGAGGGATCGTCTGCTGAGGTTCCATCCTTCTGAACTTTGGGTTGCACCAGAACTTTCGCATGCGTGGCCAGAATACACTCCTGCTGTTTAGGGAAAAAATAAAAATATCATTATTTTATCCGATAGGGAACGTGTGTGTGTGTGTGTGTGTGTGTGTGTGTGTGTGTGTGTGTGTGTTGGCAGACTGGTAGAGAAAAGGCACTAAGGTCAAAGTTTGACAAGAATCAGTACATTTTTGAGCATTTAATCTACTGATTTATGTATAATTTCTCAAGACAGCTTGAAGTGAGTTAACTTGTAAATATTTTACAGGAGGAAATATATCGAGAGAGAGAGATATATCGTATATCTGAATTCAGCCAAAAGATATGGAGATATAAGTTTTGGTCCATATCGCTCAGCCCTAGATGGACGGATGAGTTATAACACCAGCTTGTGACACTCGCACACTAAAGCTGATGCATCGCTCTACTGAGCTGCTTTTTGGGTCACGACTTTAAGAACCAACTCCAAACTGAACCCCCACCCTTCCACTTTAGTATGCTAGCATACAGATGATAGTCATAAAATTTGAATATGATGAAACAGTTGATTTATATCAGGAATTCCATTCAAAAAGTGACACTAAATTCTTTCATTACACACATACTGATATATTTCAAATGTATATTTTTTTCAGTGTTGATGATAAAAACTGACAACTAATGAAACTCCCAAATTCAGTATCTCAAAATATTAGAATATCAATTAAGACGGTGCATAAAAAGAAATTTTAGAAATGTTGGCTAACTGAAAAGTATGAGCATGTACAGCATTCAGTACTTAGTTGGGGCTCATTTAGCCTGGATTACTGCAGCAATGAGGCGTGGCATGGAGTCAGTGGTTCGGTCAGCAGTCTGTGGCACTGCTCAGGTTTTGTGAGAGTTTCTCTTGCAACTAAACCGGGTCTTGTAGCAGTTCTTCTGAATTGTTGAGTATGGTGCAATACATCTTCCTCTTAGATTTTCTATGGGATTAAAGTCGGGCCAGTTTGCTGGCCAATCAAGAACATGGATACTATGGGCCTTAAACCAGGTATTGGTAGTAGGGTTGTCACGGTATGAAAATTTAACCTCACGGTTATTGTGACCAAAATTATCACGGTTTTCGGTATTATCGCGGTATTTTTTAAACGGTGTTGCATATGTTCAGAAAGCATTGATAGCCCTGTTCTACACAAACTGAAATAGTTCTGAAAAGGTTTAACAGTGTTTATTAAACCTAAAATAACACAAAGCCTTAGCAAAAGTGCAACTTTTCACAAGTAAAGGAACAAATAGCTTCTTTTTCTGGAACGTGTTACAGTAGTCAGTGCAGGTTTAAATTATACAAATCCAAACATTCAAAATATAAACAATATGTAAACAAATCAAAGAAACACCACTTGTTTTCTCATATACTTGTTTTCTTCATTATCAAAATGAAAATCTAAAACTCCAGTCCACACTTGACTTGAGCACTGTACAAGTCAACCTTAAAAAAACATGTATTTAAAATAAATAGCCACTTTAAACAAATTACTAAAATAACTACTACACTATGTAATCAAATCCAAATGTTCAAGTATAAATGGCATTGAATAAGTAAACAAATCAATGACAAGGAACTAATTGTATATTTCTCTTCATCATCAACAAATAAGATGCTTCATCCAGCAACAGGATGTCCGTGACACGGTTTAAATGCTGGCAGAGGACGCTGCGGCTGCAGTATATAGTGACTCGTTGTATTCTCCCTCAGCCAAAAGTCCTCACGTCATGCATTTAAGCTAAAATGCTAATGTTAACTTACCTTGCACTGGCTGTAGAGACGTGGGTGATGGTCACGCAGATGTGCCATTAGATTCGAAGTGTTGCTGCCTTTTGCAGACACTTGTTTCCTGCACGTTCTGCAAACGGGATAGCAGTCTTCTATTAACTGTCCCTCAGCATTTTACAGAAATCCAAAATATGCCCATACTTCCAATTTAGTCTTCTTTGAGGGCTGATTGATGTCCTGGGCGCTGCCGTCTCCTCCTTCGGCCATTATTTCAGCTTCAAAGTTTTGGTGCCGTTGCAAACTAAAAAGTGCGCGCCGCGGGAACTTCAGCTGAAGCGACGGTGGCTGGTAAGGGTCACCGCGCCGAAACCGCGGCCACGGTAAACCCACCGAGATAATTTAGTTTTTTAAAAACTGGACGGTTATTTTTATTGTCAACTTTTTTACCGGGGTTTACCGCTATACCGGTTACCGTGACAACCCTAATTGGTAGCTTTGGGACTGTGTGCAGGTGCCAAGTCCTGTTGGAAACTGAAATCTGAAGGTCGGAACTGTGGTGAAACTGGACTCAACCAAGCCAGCTGCTGTCACTGGGACCAGGAATGTGATCTTGGGGACAATTGGTTATTTTTCTGCAGCAGTGATCCTTTGTCCTGGAAACTAAGCAGCCTGCTGCACTGGGCTGTTGTTTGGGTTCTGGTGGGAGGTTGTATTGTTGTGGGGGGCCTGGGTCTGTAATGAGACTCAGAAGTGGTCTGCAGGACTCGTTGGCTCTTTCTAATTGGGGGTGTGAGGCTTTCTGAAGAAGGATGGAGACTGAACCAGGTCAGAGTTCAGAACATTCCTCTGAAAGGGTTCTGATGCCAGGACTGAAACTGGGTCAGAAAAAAAAAAACATCTTTGAGGTTTCAGAATGTCTAAACAGGGTCAAGGGCTCGGACTGGATCAGGAGTTATGGACCGGATTGAATTTTCAGTCAGAGAAATTACAAGTCTGGTTATTTAATTGGATCAGAACTCTGCCGTATTGTTTCCGTTAGTTCCAAATGAGCCTGGTTGGATCTGATGAGGTTCTGTTAGAAGAACCTTTTGGTCCATCTTACTGGTTTCAGTTGGTTCTTCTCAGCTGTTTTAGTCTTGAGGTTTTTCTGCAGCATCAGTTAGAAGTTCTGGTTCTGGAAGAACTAAACCTGCAGGGCTGCAGGAAATGAAATGATCTGATGCCTTGCCCTAGGACACACACACAGACACGCACGCACGCACACACACACACACACACACACACACTCTGTTCATGCCAGAGATGGACAGGTGTCCTCTTGTCTCTGGGTGAGGACCAAGAAAAGACACGGGTTCTAATTGGACTCTCCCTGGGTGGTCCACTTCAGATTGTCGAGATAATCAGACAGAAGCAGAACAAGTTCTATTGTAGTCATCTGATTTCTGTCAGAACCGTCAGCTGGTCCCAGATCTGCTTTAGGACACACACACACACACACACACACACACACACACACACACACACACACACACACACACACACACACACACACACACCCACACACACCCACACACACACACACACACACACACACACACACACACACCTTGTTGCAGTGGCAACAGTTTGTGTGTTTCAGAATTTATATTTCATGTTTGCGTGCTGCCAGCTGACCCGGTTTGTGGAAGGGGTCAGGATCTGGGTGCCCCATCCTTGTGAGCAGGACTTCATCAAACCACTGATCGTTCTTTTCGTTGTCTACAGATTCCAGGCAGAGCACTACACCTGCAGCTCCGCCCTCCTTCAGCGGCCATCAGCCTCCATTTACAAGGTGAGTTCCTGTTTCCACGGTGACTTCTCTGATCAGAACAAATAGATCGGAGCTCCTTCTGGGTCTGAGCGGGGTTTTATTAAAGAAATCTAGAAATAGAAAAATTTTCATTAACTGAAAAAAATATATATTTTTGGAAGAAAAACAAACTGAAACTGAAAAGAGCGTTAACAAACGTAACTAAAACTAACTTAAGCTTAGTTTTTGTGTTAGTCTTGTGTGTAATTTCCACTAGTTTTGTTTTTGAGCACGTAACTCGGACAGCTCAGCTGTCAACGTTGAGCGTCATGAGTTGGAAGGAAGCGACAGAGTGGGAGTACTTAGAATAAAACTGCATTTTAGATGAAAGTAAATATGTGGAACGTTTCTCAACTCCACAAATCTGACAAGACCGCTAACCTAGCTTACATCAAGAAGGTTAAGGAGCATCCGTCCCCATTTACCTCGGGATCAGAAGGCAACACCGGGCAAAGCAATGTTGTGCCTCCTAATGTTCATATAAAAATCCTGTAAAGGATGATTTCTGTAGGTCTGTGTATACTACCAGCTTTGAAAGTGTGTTTTGCTGCATACCTTTGACACCTGCCTGAATGTATTCATTTTTATCCCTGACGTGTAACTGTTATTACAAAAAGACTCAAATTATGACTGAAACATATAAAAGTAAACTGAAATTAACCAATTTTCAACAAAAAAAACTAACAAGTTGTAAAAACTAATTAAAGCTGAGTAAAATAAAAATTTTGACAGAAAAACTAAATAAAAATTAAAATTGCAAAATTATTAAAACCCTGGTCTGAGCACACCTGTTTCACTGGGTTATCAGAAAGTCTTTCGATAATTCAAGCATAAACGGGTCCGGTCTGGTCCGACAGGACCAGGATCAATTGGGATTCAGCTCAGACCTGCCTGGACCCGCCTCCATTGGGATGCTGCAGCTTCAGAAGTTTTTTATGTTGTACAACAAAGTTTTGTGGAGGTTTGTTCAGCTTAATGAGGCGTCACTAATCCTCCTCCTGCACACACCAGCTATCGGTTTGGGCTGGAGGTCCTTTCAGATTCCTAATTAGGTTCCCCAGTTCTCCTCTTTAGGTCCATTGTTGCTGAGAGTCACCTTGGGTCAGCTGTTATTAGGGTTGTTTAGCTCCTCCTGACGGAGCGGGAGGAGCTCTGAGGAGGATTATAGACTCCAGGGTTGACTTAAGTCTGCTGCTGCATGGCCGAATGTGATCTGGTTCCATAATGCGGGATGCGATGATGCTCCAAGTCATCCTGGTTTAATGCCTCTGCTTGAGGAGGGGGTCAGCAGCCCTGGTTCTAATCAGTTAGTAGTCTGGACCAGAACAATCCTGGATCTCTTGGATGAAACATCAAACCATATTTTATTTAAAAAGTAAAAAGCTGTTGTTTCACTTTCATTTATTTGGTGAAAAATGAGGAAATGAAACTGATTTAGGTAGAAAAACATTTATTGTTTCTAAAAATCAGGTTATTTTTCTTATTAATAGGACCTGCCCAGAAAACACGAGGATACTTCAGGGGCAGGTCCTATTGTTCTTCACTGGACAACACGCTCGGCTTATTGTTTATTTACTTCTTCAGCCAAAGAAACTGTGGCTGGAACAGAAAGGTGCACCCATGCACGTTACCCTAAAACAACCAGATATGTGATGTCCCATTTCTCAGCGTGTTGAGTTACCGTGCCAACGCTATTAGGAAAAACTATCCCAAACAACCTCATTGGAAAACAAAGCTGAATCACCCAAATCCTTGATCAACCTCGTGGCCTTTGAGCCTAGAAATGTCCATGGGCATGTGATTCGCTAGTGTATCAGCACTTGAACCGAGACACGTTTAAAACAGGTCACAAGACATTAGACTCACATGTTGAAACTGATTTTTATGTATTTACAGTTCTGTTAAAATTACAGGTTACATTCAGGAACATTTTGGCTCAATCTGTCAAAGTTTAGTATAATTATAAATCTGGCCGTGGCTCTGGTTTACGTATGGAGGAGACGCCGTGCACTTATTCCAGATATATGTTCTTCAGTCCTGTGTGGTTCGTAGTTGTTGTTTTTGTTGATAGTTATTATTAGTAGAAATTGTTGTTGTTGTTGTTGTTGTTAATAAACAGTCTGTTTGCAGGCAGCAGCAGCCGTTCAGAGCGGGGGGGCCTGTCTGGGACCAGCAGAACCCGAACCGCGGAGGTTACCAGCAGCACTACGCGCAGTGGCCCAACCGGCGTGAGGATCGCCGTGACAACCGGGATCCGCATCAGCAGGTAAAACCGAGTTCCCAGAATCAGACTAGTCTTCCAGGAATAATGAAGTTCCGTTGGTAGAGCCTTTGGGTTCTAGACACAGAACCCTTTAGTCTGTAATGGTGAAGGAATCATTTCCTTTATTAAATAAAAAAGATTTCAGTGAAATAAAAGCAGGAAGAAAAGTTGTAGTTTTATGACCTGGAATGTTGCGATTCCTTTTTGGAGCCAGGTAATCCACCATGTCTTTCCTAAAGCGGGTTCAGAACCATTCAGGATCGTTTGACTTGAATTTCATATATTTTCTAAAAATATTTTTTCCAAATTTTCTGATTCAGTGGGTGAAAAAAAATTATTTTTCCTTTTTTGTGTCTGAATTTTTAATTTCATTAACATGTGACCTGATGCCTGTCTGCGACCTCTGACCTCCAGTTTAAACCTCTTTTGTTTTTGTTTCAGGCCTTCTCCAGAAGCTACCCTCCCCCACCTCCATCCAGGCGCTACAACTGGAACTAAACCGGGTCTTGTAGCAGAACCCAGATGTTCTGAACTGGTTTCTGAGAGAAAATTCTCCAAGTGGATCAATTTGAATGAAACCAGTGAACTAAAATTATAATTCGGTTTAACAGGTTTTTATCAAACTTTATCTTTTATTCAATAGTAAAGAAAACATTAGTTTAATGTTACTGCTGAAACTCCAATAAACATTTTTCTGACATTAAATATTGAGTTTTCTTTCTGTTAAACATCCAGAACAAAAGCAGGATTTATCAGAACCAACCTGAAACCTTTTGTTGGACCCGCACTTATTTTGAAAACCTGAAATAAAATAATGAAAATCCGGGTCCAGGTTCCGGTTCTGGTCTTTGGGTCTGAGTGGTTTAAACCCGTCCGCGGTGCTACCAGGTTCGGCCAAACAGCAGACTGGACCCGAGCGCACCGCCCGTTAAATCCATCAGAGCCGCGTCTGTCTGCGTCATGCTGATCTGAGCCTGCGGTCCCACCGGGGGACCCGGAGACATGTCCTCCATGCCCTCCGCGGTGGACGACGAGTTCTGCTGCGGCACGGCCTCCGCCAAGCTGCTCTGTCGGTTCCCGGTCCGGTTGCAGTCTTTGGCTGTCTTGGAGAGCACCGGGGACCCGGAGGCCTTGTCCTTGACCTGCCGCTTCAGCTTGTAGCGGTGGTTCTGGAACCAGATCTTGACCTGGTTCGGGGTGAGGTGGATCAGGCCGGCCAGGTGCTCCCTCTCCGGGGCAGACAGGTACTTCTGCTGCTTGAAGCGCCGCTCCAGCTCCAGAACCTGGGCCTGTGAGAACAGCACGCGCCGCTTCCTCCGCGGAACCATGGACTTGGTACCGGAGTCCATCCCACCGGAACCGCCCATGAACCTGGAGACTTAGAGAGAACAGTCAGTTTGTCTGAAAATCTGAATTTAAAAAATCCGGATTTATTTATAAATGTTTAAAAAAAATCAAACGAAAGTTTAAAATAAAAGAAAACTCAAACGAATAAAAACAAATAGGAAATAAAATCAACGTCAGAACCAGAAAGATTATTGGGCCCAAAATTGAATAAAGTCACTTAATAAAACAAAATCTAAACGAAGCGGCTCGTTTGTTCTACAAAGTTCTGGTTCTGCTCCTACATAAACTTGGACCGGAACCGTTTCTTACTCGCCGGGTATCTGCTCTCCGGTCCCCCGTACCAGGCCGCTCTGCCGCTCCGCACCGTTTCATAGGGCGGCAGCTCTCCCACGGTCCCGAAACCGCTCCCGGTGAACGGTGGGAGGGTGGCACAGGCCCCTCCGGGTCCCAGCGCTGCAGCGGAGGAGGAGGAGGACAGGTGGTGGTGGTGGTGCATCCCGCACTGAGAGACCTGTTGTGTCCGGTAGGCGCACATCGGGGACCCGAGGCTGCCGGAACCGGGCTCCATCCCTCCGAACCTGCGATAACTGTCCTCTATTGGGCTCAGGATATCTGTGACTGAGAACGGTGTGGACTTTGGGCTGAAGGACATGGTGCGCCACCCCCCACCCCCTAGCCTTGGTTCGGTTCGGTTTGGTCAGCTGCTGGATGCCGTTGCGCGTCTCCTCTCCTGTTCCCTTTGAGGAGACCGGTGGGCCTTCTCCCACCGGACCCAGGGGGGCGGGGCAGGATGACGGACCTAATGGTTCCGACCCGCTCCACTGCGGCTGGCTCCAATTGTTCAAAGTTTGTTTAAAAGATCCGAGTCAGCAGGTGGTGAAAATAATACTTAAATTTATCAATTATTTTTATACGAGCTTTTATTGTTGTAAACGTGAGAGTTCGGACGGGTTTGGTTCTGAGCGCTCGGGAGTTCGGGCTTAAATGGGTTTTGTCTTGATTGAACCGAACCCTTCCTGTGGTTCGGAGCATGAGGTTAATTTGTTTCAGTAAATAGTCCTAGCCCAGAACATGAACATGTTTCGATTTCATTTTTAAATTAGATTTAGTTTTGTTTCTGATTTTGAAACAGAAAATGTTAATAAAACAAACTAAATAAATTGTGATTTGGAGCTACATAAATAAACTTGAATGAATAAAATAAACTGCCCTTGTTTTTTAACGAAATAATGAATAAAAAAATACAGTTGGGCTAATTTACTTTAATTCTGGTCGAGTCGTTTTTATTATTTATCTGATGTTTTATTAAAACTTTCTCCAGAAAGTTCTGATGCTGCACATCAGAATTATGTTAACATTAGCTGATTCGATGATCTCTCTCTCTCTCTCTCTCTCTCTCTCTCTCTCTCTCTCTCTCTCTCTCTCTCTCTCTCTCTCTCTCTCTCTCTCTCTCTCTCTCTCTCTCTCGCTCTCTCTGTTTGTCTGTCTGTGTGTCTGTCTGTGTGCGTCTCGATGAGGATCTGTTCCAAAGTGAATCAAAGCAGAAACTGGACGGGGAGAGAAAGGATGAGACGGGTTTGAATAAAACAGATTGGGGTTCTGGTTGCATAGCTTTCTCCAGAATTATTTTTTTATATAACTGGCTCAAGAACAGTCACTGTGTTCTCATTAGGGAATATTTCTTGTGTTTTTAAAGCCACAGTGTGTAATATCTTTACTTGTTAATGATCAAATTCTGTGTATCTGTAAACAAACTTGTCCTTTTTTCATTACTAACTCTCCCCAAAATCTGTTCTAAATATTCATATTAGCTTAACATTTCAGAAAAATTTCAGTCAGGTTTTAAGCCCCGTCATAGCACTGAAAGTGCTCTTTCAAGAGTTTTTAATGGCTTTCTTTTAATTGCTGATTCTGGCCAGTCAGCAGCTTTGGTTTTACTTGATCTGTTGGCTGCTTTTGACACCGTTGATCACGGTCATGCGTTGGTCTCTGAGGTGCTGTTCTCCAGTGGTTTAAATCCTACCTTCACAAGAGGTCATTTTCCGTTAATCTGGGACCTTTTACCTCGAAAACAAAACCTCTGACATGTGGGGTGCCTCAGGGCTCCATTTTGGGTCCAGCACTTTTTTCCTTATATATGCTCCCCTTAGGCTCTATTTTTGAGAAATATAAAATTACTTTTCACTGTTTCGCTGATGACCTTCAGATCTATTTGCCACTTAGTGATGCCAGGTCAATTGGCTTCCTGTCTCTTACAGGATCCATTTCAAAATTTTACTTTTTGTTTTTAAATCCCTTCATGGCCTGGCCCCAGTTTACATCTCTGAGCTGCTGTCCGTTACATCCCTGCCAGAACCATGAGGTCCAGCTCTCAAGCTCTTTTAACAGTTCCAAAAACCCGACACAAGACTCGCGGTGACAGAGCTTTCTCTGTGGTTGGTCCCGAAATGTGGAACAAGCTGCCACTCAACATCAGGACCACACAGAATCTAGAGCATTTTAAATTCCTTCTTAAGACGCATTTTTTTAATTTGACTTTTAATGCAGGTTGACTTGAGCATCCTAATAGTTTTTAACAGTTTTTATTATAGATTGTGACTGTTGTGTGCTCATCTTATTTTAGGTTTTTATCGTTGATTTGTTTTACCTTGTACAGTGCTTTGGGTGTAGCTTTGCTGCTGTAAATGCGCTCTATAAATAAAATTGACCTTGACCTTGAAGTTTTAAATGTTTTATATACATAATCTGTGGTTGATGCTTCATAGTCGTGCACCATCTTGAAATACTGTAGCCTATCAGGGACATACAAGATATAATGCGTTGTGTTTTGTGTCTGTGCTTTGACACGAAACAGGGTATCCGTGGGTCCTTAAAAGAAAAGTTGCTTTTCCAAATTTAAGGACTTAAAAATCTTTAAAAATGACAGTCCTTAAGTACAGTTTCCAAAGGTCTTAAATTACCAAAGACCCAATAAACAAGGTCCTTTTATTTCTATAAAATTTTCGTGAATTTCAAGTTAGTGTTCAGCATTTTTTGTGTATGACATTGGCGTAAGCGGAACCGTACACATTCAGTTGCTTGTGAAATGGGGCTATTTTTAGATGAGCACATTAGCTGGTTAAGCTAGTGGGAGATTGTGCCATGGGGAAGTGCAAGTTTATTGGTAACTGGATGGCTAATCCCACGTTCGCGACGTGGTTAGCACCTGTTCCTGTTTACAACTCTCACACATTCTCAGGCTGGTGGGGATGAGCTACATTGTAGGCACAACTGCCCTGGGGCACACTGACAGAGGCGAGGTCTGCCATCCACTGGTGTCACCAGTCCCTCCAAACACCACCAGCAGGCAAGGTGGTTTAAGTGTCTTGCCAAAGGACACAACAGGAGCATTCTCTGGTGAGAGGCGGGGATCAAACCTGTACCCTTGTGATCACTGGTGTAACGAAACACGTGGTCAAATTTTTCTCGTACAATTGACCAGAAAGGAACCTTTCATTTTAGACAGAAAAACACCATCTGTTTGGCCCCAAATCCAAAACAAGGTTCTGCCAGTTCTTGTTACTACAAAGAAGCCAAAACATCTTTGTTTTAATGAGAGTAAAACTGAGATAATAGTTTTTAGCCCCAGTATAAATATTGCCTCTGGTCTAGACGTTGACCTCTCTTTGTTGGCCTCCTTTAAGAAATACCTAGTTAGTAATCTAGTAATCTAGGTGTGAAGTTGGACGCATCACTAAAGCTGGATGCTCATATTAACAGTGTAGTTCGCTGCTGTTTTTTCCATCTCCGCTGCATATCCAGGATTAAGCCGATAGTGTCACTGGCTCACCTGGAGATGGTAGTCCATGGTTTTATCACCTCTGGATTAGATTACTGCAACTCCCTCTACTCTGGAGTTAGCAAGACTGCCCTAGCTCAGCTCCAAACGGTACAAAATGCTGCAGCTAGATTCCTGACTGGCACCAGGAGGCATGAACACATCACACCAATTTTGGCTCATCTGCATTGGCTTTCGGTCTCCTTTAGAGTTGAGCTCAAAGTACTCATGTTTGTCTGCAAGTCACTATAGGGCCGTACACCATCATACCTCTCTGATTCAATCACCCTGTACACTCCATTGCATGCTTTGAGGTCATCACAGCTGGAGTTGTTGGTCGTTCCACGTGTGCGGTGCTCGACCAGAGATGGCAGGGCTTTCTCGGTCTGGGCCCCCAAATTTTGGAAAGACCTTCCATTAGAGATCAGATAAGCACCCTCTCTGCCAGTTGTTAAGAGCAGGTTGAAAAGCCACTTTTACACCATGGTGAGACATGACTAGCCTTCTTTTAGTCATTCTTATCTTGTCTTTTAACTAACATCTTTATTGCTTTAATCCATTTTGTTTTATTTTAGTCACTGCTTGGTTACTGTTTTACTTCTTATATATTTGTTGTGTGTACAACACTTTGGTTCAATCTCTCATTGATGGAAAGCGCTTTATAAATAAAGATGATGATGATGATGATGATGATGATATATATATATGCTCCCACTTGGTAAAATGACTAGACAGCATGGGATAAACTTCCACTGTTATGCTGATGATACTCAGTTATATCTATCCATTAACCCTGATGAACCTAATCGGTTAGTAACATTACAGGCTTGTCTTGAAGACATAAAAAATTGGATGACTCAAAACCTTTTGCTTTTAAATCAAGACTGAAGTTCTCATCTTTGGACCCAAAATTCAGAAAAGGAAAGTGCTTAGTCAATCACCTGACCTGAATGGCATTAAATTAGTCTCTGAGACCAAAGTAAGTAACCTTGGTGTAATATTCAACCTGGAAATGACATTCAAATCCCACGTTAAACAGGTTTGTAGGATTTCTTTTTTCCACCTTCAGAATATTGCTAAGATTAGAAGCATCCTTTCCAGGAGTGATGCTGAAAAACTAGTTCATGCATTTATTACATCAAGACTGGATTACTGTAATTCATTACTCTCAGGAAGTCCACAGAATGAAGTTAAAAGTCTTCCACTTGTCCAAAATGCTGCAGCTAGAGTTCTGATGAGAATTAAAAAGAGCGATCATATCTCTCCTGTCTTAGCTTCCCTACATTGGCTGCCTGTTAAATTCAGAATAGATTTTAAGATCCTTCTTCTCACATATAAAGCTCTCAGTTATCAAGCCCCATCATACATCAGTGACCTGATTGTTCCATATGTTCCTAGCCGAGCACTTCGCTCTCAGACTGCAGGTTTACTGGTGGTTCCCAGAATATCTAAAAATAGGATGGGACACAGATCTTTTAGTTATCAGGCTCCTCTCTTGTGCAACCAACTCCCAGCTTTAGTCCGTGAGGCAGACACCTTGTCTACTTTTAAGACTAGGCTTAAAACATTTTTATTTGATAAGGTCTATGGTTAAAATCTGATGTTAGCCTAGATCTGGACAAGTTGGGTAGTAGAGGGAGGTGGAGTGTACAGTTGGTAAAGACGGCTGTCCCTTGCCCAGCCTCCAATGTGCCTCAGTCTAAAACGCTAGGTTATCCAGAGTTATCTCTGTAGTTATGCTGCTGTAGGCTTAGACTGCTGGAGGACACACTGACCACTTTCCACACTCGACTACTTTCTTCTGCAATCTGCTCTTTAACTGTATTATTTCCTGGTATTTCAGCTGTTAACTTTATTTTTTCTCTAAGTGTTTTTCTCCCCAGAAGAAGCTACAAAGATGTTCTGCTGAGCTGTGGTGGCCTCATGGAGGGGGCCATCGGCTAGCACACTGCTGCTAGCCACTTAATCATTCTCTCTCTCCTGATAATAACATTTTACTTTCTTTTACATTGAATGTGCTACCACTAGTTCACCTGTTTAATTATAGATTCACTAGGATAAATACAATAAAGTTTATCTCTCACCAAATAGAATATTTACTAAGAAATCACATTGTAACCATAGAAACACTACTTTGTGTGTGTGTGTGTGTGTGTGTGTGTGTGTGTGTGTGTGTGTGTGTGTGTGTGTGTGTGTGTGTGTGCGTGTGCGTGCGTGCGTGTGTGTGTGTGTGTGTGTGCGTGTGTGTGTGCCTACCTGCCTGCTCTGTCTTCTCCTTCCCCAGTGAGTTGTGGAGGATGGCTGCTTATACTGAGCCAGGATCCTCTGGAGGTTTCTTCCTGTTAAAAGGGAGTTTTCCTCTCCACTTTCGCTAAATGCTTGCTTGGTATAAGGATTGCTGTATAGATTCTGACACTAGTCAGTGACTCGATGCAATTTGCTGGGTTCCTTATATAGGAAACTATTTTCTGATTGGCTTGAAGATAGGGGCCTCATTTATCAAGCATGCTTACGCACAATACGGGGTCAGAAAACTCTGTAAGCAACTTTCCACGCAAACTTTGGGATTTATGAAAAAAACTTTGCGGAAAAATGTGCTCAACTTTAAGTTGACTAAGGACCTGGCTTTCGCACATGTTGGACATGGAGAGCACCTGCAGTGCTGCAGCTGAGAAGGATACAATTATGAAATCCTGCAGCATTATCACTTGTACTGCTTCGTGTCAAACAGAACAAGACCCCCCACCCCCCCACCCCCCACCTACACACACACACACACACACACACACACACACACACACAGCCTGAAGCCAGAATACAGAATGCAGAAATCAGCAGGGGGACAGATTGAGACAGAATGTCATGCGTCTGTGACAGTGTGTGTCCTATCACTGTGACTGATTGATCATGTGTCCTGGCTGCTTGAACAAGAGAGATCTCCGTTTGGCTGACTGGTTAGTGCACGTGACTTTCAACCTGGAGTCTGGGTTTCGAATCGTGATTGGATCTTTTTTTATCCGCCACAGATCTCTCTGAAGAACACAACATTGGCGGCTTCAGCAACGCTGTGCCACTCCGTGGACTTTCTCTTATTTGTTTTGCAAAAGCACTTCCTTTCATTTCTCCACCTCAACCACATGTACCTGAATTGTGAAATAGCCCTGCCTTGATCTGCAGTCGTGATCGAAATGCTGCAACAAGCCGGCTTATGTACCGTAAATCCTCTAATACAGGCCTGGGCCTGTATTTGACTCAAGCTCATCAAGCTCCGGGCCTTTATTGGAAGGAGGGCCAGTATTAGAGGCAGGCCTCTATTTCTATTTGAGCAAAATGAACTAATGGTTCGCTGGAGTTTTTGACAATTAAAATTGCGCCCACATTTTCAAAGTTAAACACATCTCTTTTAACAACGGTAGTTTCTGCTTCAGCCATCTCCCCCCTCCCCCTGCGCAAACTCACTGATGCGCCTGCAGCCTCTCAGAGTTCCTGCTGCTCTAAACATTAAAATAATTATTTCATTTTCTGTTCCTCACTTCTGATTACCTTCATTGGTGTCTGTTTGTTGCAACAACCAGGTACAAAAACAAACTTGTTTTTATTTGACTATTTTTCTGTCCTGTCTGTTTATTATCTTCCTGCATCTCCTCTCAATCCTAAAGAGAAACTGCTACATGGCTTCATATATATTCACCTTATGAGTTACCTTTGAACTGCAGTTCTAAAAGATCTACCTACCGCAAAAACAGCGGAGTGCTCGCTGCTTGCCGGCCGCATCAGTGATCGGTGCGTCACCGGATGACAAGGTGAAGCGCCCCGCTCCACAGCGAAACGCATCAGGCGCAAATAAAAGACAGAAAACATTAAAGGAAATGAACCGACATGAACGATCGCGTGTTAAATTAGTTTTTGAGGTGGCGACACCTGATTTGATAATGTTACTGTGGCCGTGCTCAGGACGCAGATCTACCGACCGCAAAAACAGCGGAGTGCTCCCTGCTTGGCAAATAAAAGACAGAAAACATTAAAGGAAATGAACCGACATGAACGATCGCGTGTCAGTACCGACGCTCTGGCACAGCGCGTTGCCCCCCCGAGCGCAGGAGCTTGTCACCTGCTGATAGCAGGCTGCTGTCTTTTCCGAGGGCTGCATCTTGCCGGTCATTATCACATGACAGCGACTAGTCGATGACAGGCATAAAAAGTCCCTATAGTGAAGTCGACTAGTTCATACAACCCCTATTGCTCCCCAGTGTTCTGCAGCGCACGTTCTCTTTGAACTTGATATCAAATTTTCGCCTCCTCTTCGTCTCCGCACGGTTAAAGTTACCCTCGCGGTCTATCACTGGCAAATCAAAAGTGAGACGATGACACAACCGCCCCCGACTCCGACACCGGCCAAAATATGAGACCCGGTCGTTAATTGAATACAGACCTGTATTAGAGGATTTACAGTATATGCATGTGATCCACAAGGCACTTTGCATTGACCATTTATGGCAGTAAGTGGACGTGGTGAGGGTGGGATGTGACTAAAATGCAGCTGAGAAACATTCTCGTTAGTCTCGGATTTATGAAGCGGAGATTGCGTGCAGCTGTGCGTACTCCATGTTTGATAGATCACAAACCTACTTGGCGTAAGTAGGTTTGCTGAGCTTAAGTACGGTTTTAGTAAGGATTCTATGCAATGTTTGATAAATGAGACCCCTGGCCGTTATTGGAATGTTTATTACGTGAAGTACCTTGAGACGACTCTTGTCGTGATTTGGCGCCATATAAATAAACTTGAATTGAACAGCCTATGGTGAGAGACACTGGAGTCATGGAAACTATGGTTTCTATGGTTCACCCTGCTTTAATGGTTGAAGAGGAACTCCAGATTTAGTTTCAGCTTTGCTGCTGTTTGCTTCGAAATTACTTTCTCCTTTTGAAGCATTTCCAAAAGTTCCCAATGGTTCTGTTTAATGACCTGTTAGAAGCAGCTGGTGTTTGCTGCCACCAGCTGGCCGCTTTGTGTACAAGATATGTCTGTTTTAGTAGAACTCTACTTTGATGAAATGACAAAAACGTGAAATACAGTTTGCTGTAATTTTAGTGATTCAGGTTGAGGTAAACTCACGTATATCCTCCAAAAACACAAGTTAAATAAATAAATAATATGCAAACTCCACACATGTAGACCACGGCTGGGTTTACAATCTGCAACCTTCTTGCTGTGAGGCATGCAGTCGCTACAAAGTGTTCCAACTTGCTGCAGGTTCCAGAGTGAATGAATAAAACGTTTCAAAAATCTAATTATAATAAAAAACAAAACCCAACCTTCTTCATTTTGGTCTAACTTTTGCAGGTCCAAGAAGTCTGTGGTGGTGTTCTCGAATCTCCATTGCCATGTTGGGTCCCCTCTGAGGATAGTTGAATTTGAATTGAATTGAATTTGAATTTATGCAGTCAAAACATAATAATAATATAATCAAAAAAACATTACATTACATTACATTTAAAGTGACTGAAAAAGCTCAGGGCGAAGCAAAATTCTTATATTTATGCCTGACCTTTTAAACAAATTAATCTACCCCTTTAACACAAATCTGTACAATTTAAGCAAAATAGAAGAGAAATATACACCATTTAGTCAAATAAGTTCACAATACTCTTACATTTACAACACAACTTATAAACTCTTGTAACCTTCAAAAATTATCTTCAAAACCATCCTTTTAAACAACAAAAATGTACCACAAGTTCTTACATTTACACCATAATTTAACCCCCACCACAGATATACATTTCCTTTTAACTTCTTTTTTTTTTTGCCAAAGGAACAATAAATTTATTAACATCTCTAAAATCATACTTAGTTTCTACACAAGAAAAAAATGTTTGTATACTTTGTGGAAGTAACTTTAATTTAGCTTTATACATTATTTGCATTATTTTATAGTAAACTAAATCATTAACTTTCATAACATGTGCTTTTAAAAACAATGGATGTGTATGTGCCAAATAATCTGCCTTATTAATAATAAGTATTGCACATTTTTGTAAGAGAACTATTGCACTAACTAACGTTTGATCAGTCAGCCCCCAGACTTCCACACAGTATGAAATAGGTAGTATGAGTGAACAATAAATGATATGTAACGCTGCATAATTCAACATATGTCTTGATTTGTATAGTATGGTTATAATCTTAGAAAGTTTTCCTTTAATGTAATAAACATGCTGTCTCCATTTCATTTTATGATCAATAACCACCCCCAAAAATTTAATTTCTGTCACCCTTTCAATTTCAACATTCCATATTTTAAAGTTAATTTCTCTGTCAAGTTCCTTTTGATTACCAAATATCATGAATTTAGTCTTTCTTAAATTGAGTGATAGTTTATCAATATCCAACCAAGTCTTAAGGATTCCCAATTCTTTTTTATTAAGGGCAAATGTTTCTGTAAATTATTACCTGAACAACAAAAATTTGTATCATCTGCAAAAATTACAAATTTCAGTAAAGTAGTGACCTTACAAATATCATTAATGTAAAGTAAAAAAAACAAAGTTTTTGTCCAAGAACAGATCCCTGGGGAACACCACAAGTAACCTTCCTAAATTTTGAGTTTGTTTTATTGATGTCTACATATTGCTTCCTATTGTCCAAACAACTCCTCAACCATGAATAAGCCACTCCTCTTAATCCATACTTCTCCATTTTTTTAAATAATATACTGTGATCAATAGTATCAAATGCTTTTTGCAAATGAATAAAAATCCCAACAAAATACTCATAATTTTCCCTGGTTTCTATTATTTTTTCTACTATTTCCATAATTGCATATGCAGTTGTTCTTTTGGCTCCTGCACACTAACATAGAGTATCTGTGAATCAACTCGCTTTTAAATTTCTGTTTAAACCAGGAGTGGGGAACCCTGGTCCTCGAGGGCCGGTATCCTGCATATCTTTGCTCCAACTCTTCTGATTCAGTGATTGATTCACATGTTCTGCAGCTTTTCAGGCCCTGCAGAAGCTTGTTAATCACCTGCTATTGAAATCAGGTGGGATGATGCAGGGCTGAAACAAAAATATGCTGGATAGCGGCCCTTGATGGACCAGGGTTCCCCACCCCTGGTTTAAATGAAACAATCAAAAATTAATTTTTGGTTCTGTTGACAAATATCTGGGCCTTGGACCTGCTTGCTTAGTATGAGGATTGCGGTAAAGACTCTGACACTAGTCAGTGACTCGATGCAACCGGCTGGGTTCCTTAGATAGGAAACTTTTTATTGATTGGTTTGATGACCTGACCTGTATTAGAATGTTTACTGTGTGAAGGTCCTTGAGACGACTGGTTGTGATTTGGCACTTTATAAATAAACTTGAATTGAATTGACCTGTTTACCTCTGGCTGCTCTTTTATCTTAACAGATCCTGGATGTTTTCTAAAACAGCAGGAACCAAGCAGAACCTTTTAAGCTTGGATGACGTCACTGCTGGATTTCTTCCCCATGTTTGTTTTGAAGTTCATTAAAATGCTTTTGTTTTTTTAAATGAAGAAATGACAGAAGCGGACCAGAACCCTAATCGAGTCAGAGGCAAGCCCCGCCCTATATTACTACCCTAGACCCTTGCCCGACATGTTCTGGTTCTGGTGAAGTGGCGTCATTCTTCACTGACAAAGTGGCAGCTATAAGCAAACAGTTTACTCAACTGGCCACTCCTGAACATTCGCTACCACAAACTCTTTCTAGCCCAACCATCTCAAGCCCTACTGCTTCATTTTCCTCTTTTTCCCCTCTCACTGAGAACTGTGTGTCCAAGCTTCTCACGTGCAGCCGCCCCACTACATGCCCACTTGACCCCATTCTGACTAAGCTGCTCCAAGCCATTACTCCTACAGTAGCTGCAGCAGTCACACGTGAGCAACGCTTCACTGGCATCCGGTACATTTCCCACCTCTCTCAAGCATGCTTAGGTTAAACCGCTGCTAAAAAAAAAACCATCTCTTCCTCCAAATCATGTGGAGAACTACCGACCTATCTCTCTCCTCCCTTTTCTGTCCAAAATCATTGAAAGGGTGGCTTTCAATCAGATCACAGAATACCTCTCACCAAACTGTCTGCTTGACCCTTACCAATCTTGGTTCAAAAAGGGCCACTCCACTGAAACTGCTCTGTTAGCAGTGACGGAATCCTTAAAAGATGCTAGAGCGACTGCCAAATCCTCAGTGCTTATCCTGCTCGACTTATCGGCTGCATTTCACACTGTCAACCATGGCTTCCTTTTGTCCACACTCCCTAGCATGAGCATCACAGAGAAAGCACACGCCTGGTTTGAATCATACCTCACAGGATGATCATTCAGTGCATCTTGGCATGGACAATCCTCTACCGTGCACCATCTTGCCGCAGGAGTCCCCCAGGGCTCAGTACTAGGACCTCTTCTCTTTGCCATATACACCACCTCACTGGGTGAGATCATTCGATCACATGGCTTCTCTTACCACTGCTATGCAGATGACACCCAGCTCTATTTGTCATTTCCACCGGACGACCACACAGTCTCTGCACAAATATCAAACTGTCTCTCTAACATATGAAAATGGATGAAATCCCACCATCTGCAACTCAGCCTCTCTAAAACTGAACTACCTGTCTTCCCAGCTAAACCATCCATACAGCACAATATCTCAATCCAAAATGACTTCCTATCTCTGGCTCCTTCAAAGGCAGTTCGAAATCTGAGTGTTGTGATTGATGAACACCTGACCTTTAAAGATCAAGTTGCCTCTGTTGCTCGTTCATGCCGCTTTGCGCTGTATAACATACGAAAGATCAGACCATACCTAACACAACATGCCACCCAGCTCCTGGTGCAATCTGCTGTCATCTCCCGCCTCGATTACTGCAATGCCCTTCTACCTGGTCTTCCAGCCTGGAGTGTGAGACCTCTTCAAATGGTCCAGAACGCAGCGGCGCATCTGGTCTTCAATCAACCAAAAAAAGCACACGTCACCCCTCTGTTCATTGAGCTCCACTGGCTACCGCTAGCAGCACGCATCAAATTCAAATTGCTAACACTAGCATACAAAAGTCCGAGATGGTATGGCTCCCATCTACCTGAATCCTCTTGCAAAGGCTTACGTCTCGGTCCGGCTGCTCCGGTCATCACAGGATGGTCGGCTAGCAGTGCCTACACCACGCTCAGGACAATCCAGACTCTTCTCATGCATCGTTCCACAAATGTGGAATGGCCTTCCAAGCACTACCAGAACCGCGGCTTCCTTTACAATTTTCAAGAAACTCCTGAAGACCCTGCTCTTCAGAGAGCATCTTCTAAACTAGCACCCTCCCTGCACCCGTCCCCCCCTCTCTACTGTCCACTCCTTTTTCCCTCCTCTCCATGATTGATGTCAAGTTTTTGTTGTTATTGTTGTTGTTAGCCTCAAGGGCAATATGCCAATTATCACTTGTAAGTCGCTTTGGACAAAAATGTCTGCTAAATACATAAACATAAACCCAGCAGCATGGGCCAGTTGTAGAAATAATTAAAGGCAAAAGAAGGAACTGCTAGAAGTTAAAAATTTAAATAGATTGGTTTTGTCACAGAACCGACTGAACCTCTCCTATTTACTGGAGCTGGTTCTGGTTTTAGATCCGAATGAGTTTGAGTCCTTAAGATCATGAGATTTGTCATTTTACTTTTTTCTTATCTTTTTTTAAACCATCAGAAATATCATACACACTTTTTGGTTCTGGTTTTGTTTTGTAACTAAAATCCTAAAGAAAAATGTTTAAAAGGTTTTTTATTTTATTATTAAATTTTTATTTGAAGTTCAGTTGGGTCACAGGGGTTCAGACATGGTTCTGAAACAGACAAAAATAACTGGAGCCAGCCCAAGGCATACGCGAACTAAGCGACTGCTTATGTTTTAATAAATTTAAATATCAACTAAATAGTATTTCACATGAAAAAAATATCTGTATAGTTTTCTATAGTGTCATTTTATTTTATTTTGTAGTGCAGCACTCTTTACACATTTCAAATTTTAAGAGCAAAAGATAGTAAAACTAAAGTTTTGAATTCAGTGTAGCTGAATTAATATACCACACTTAAATAACAGTCTACATTTTAAAATACAAGTTAGAGCGTTTTGTTGGTTTGCTGCTTCAAATCTTGAAATCAATATCCACTAAAACACAAAAGTTTGATGTAAGTTAATTACAAACATGCTAATCTAACACAAATGGTGCAGCCATAGGAACGGTGAATTGTCTGGTGGTGACTTGTTGCCCCCCCCCCCCCCCCCCCCCCCCCGCCAGGGGAAACCTAGGGCCCCACAAAGGCTTGGGCCAGCCCTCAAAATAACAGAAAATAAAAAATATTTTGAGCACCTTTATTTTGTTTGAACATAAATCAGTTGATATTTAATGAATAAATAATTAAGCTTAATTTGTCTGAAGTTATTTTGCATTTTAAAAATCTGACAGAAAGAAAACGAGTCGGAACCAGCTTCAACTTTTATTTTCCACCACAAATAAATAAATAGAGTAAACAACAACAACATTAACCAAACAACAAACCGGTTCCGGCCCGCTTATGTTCAGGATCGGTTCTGGTTTTGTACATCAAATAGAACCGGCACCAGATTCTGGTGAAAATTATTAAACTTGGATAGAATTAATTTTTGGGTTCTGACAATCTGACCCTAAAATCAGGTTTCAGAATGATCAGACCAGAAACTTCCGAACTCATGAGTTCAAACCGAACCTTTTGTCAGAGTCTCGGTTCGGGCCTCACCAGCTCCAGGAGTAAATGTGTGCTAGCGCCTGCGCTCCTGGGTTCTGCTGCAGCAGTTCGCACGGTTCCGGGCCACAGGTGGCGTGCAGCAGCGGTGAATAGACACACAGAGGCAGACCTATTCCGGACCGGAATGTCGCCTGCTGGTCAAAGGGCTTCCCGTCCCGCAGCTGAACCGGGATAGTGACGCGGCGCACCGGAACCAGCTGTAGCGCTTTCTGGCGGCTTTCTGCCCGGGCCCGCTTCATCTTGTAGCGATGGTTCTGGAACCAGATCTTAACCTGATTCGGGGTGAGACGGATGAGGCCGGCCAGGTGCTCCCTCTCCGGTACCGAAAGGTACCGCTGCTGCCGGAAGCGGCGCTCCAGTTCGAAGGTTTGCGCTTTGGAGAAAAGCACGCGCCGCTTCCTTCCGCGGCTCTTCTGCGCCGAACCGAACAGGGACTCATCTGGTTCGGGAGATCCATGATCGGTTCCGAACTCTAGGAAAAAGAAAGATTAATCAGACTACGATCAAAACTTTAATTCACCAGAAAGACGAATGAGAAAAGTTCTTGAGATATTTAGGACCAAAATCCTTTATCACAGACGCGAGGTTCGGGAAGTCCAGATTCTGGAGGTTCAGTATCTACGTTTTAGGTGTTCCTCTGCTCCAGCATACCTGCTTTAATCAGCAGGTGATTAACGGGCTGCCAAGCACGTGACTCAGGTGTTTCGGAGCAGAAAGAACCAGAACCGGGATTTCTCGCTCCTGCTTTATCCGAACTAAATGTGTTCAGTAGCCTATATTCCGCCCGGTGGTGTGCCGACACAAGTCACTTTAATAAACCCAGCCAACACACAAAACCGAACCGTACCGACAGAACATGAACTATAGTTACCGGGTTTGCGGTTCCACCGGGACCAGCCTCCCGCGCTGCGCTCACACAAACCCAGCACGACTTCCTCTGCGCTGACCTCTGCCGAGGCCTCTCTGGAGTTCTGATCCTCGGTACCGGACCTGCAGCTCCCTTTTGGGTTTGGCAGGTCCAGGATGTCTCGCACAGAGAATCCCGTCCTGTTGGTTCCAGATGGCATGGCCTCAAAATAACACAAGGTCCAGGGTTAAGGTTCGTAAAGTTCCGTTAACGAGCATCAGACCGCAGCGTGATTCTGTCCATGAAGCTGAGAACTGGATCAGACCAGAGGAGGACTTTTGAGGAGGACCAGGTCCTTTTAACGGAGGCGGGTCCAGAAGTCAGTCCGGTTCCGCCTGGCGAAGAGGAGAGGGAGGCTTCAGAGACCAGCAGAACAGCATGCCCGGTGTGTTTATTTTTCACTCATCAGACCCATTTCCTCCTTATTCTATAAATTATTCTAGAACCTGGTTCTGGGTTAATCTCAATTCAGATTTAATCTGCTTCTGTAGGTCAGATTTAGAAGTTTTTGTTTTCTGGATTTAATTAGATTTTGAACAGAACCAGTTCAGTTTGGACCTCATCAATAAACCAAACGAGATAACATGAAGAACCTTTAGGTTTTATTTCAAACATTGTTAAATGTAATTTAAAAAAGCATTTGGTATAAAAAAACTATTGTTGTTAATAATCATAATTTTAATGTTAATCTTAGATCTCTAATCTCCATGCTGGTCCTGAAGCCGCTCTATTTAAATCAAACAACAAACATATCATAAAATAATTTAAATAATCAAAAATAGATTATTTTATGTGATGATATCATTCAGATTAAAATTTATTTTAAAACATCAGTTAAGTTTTTGCTCTAAAGCTACTGATAGATCCAGTTGGGTGGTCACAGATGCACGCACGTGCACACGCACACCAAGCCGACAAAAACCCCACAGCGTCCACATTTATTACCCCCGAACACACACAAAGAATACATGTCAGGCCGTTTGGAGTTGTCATGGTGTTAAAAAGATCAGCTTAATATTCATGAACGCACACACACACACACACACACACACACACACACACACACACACACACACACACACACACACACACACACACACACACACACACACACACACACACACACATTAATTTCCAGAAAAGTGTCAACAATTGATTAGCTCTGAATCCTTTGTGTTTTGCTTTATGATGCAGTAATAGCTAGTCTTTACTGTTTAAGATAGAAGTGTTCATACCCCGCAAACATTGTCACAACAGCAACGCCGTGCTGGCCAAAAATGGTCGGGGTCGGACGTCCTAAATTTGTTAAAACATGTGTGACAGAAAATTCCAAAAAACCCATTCAGATATATTTGTCAACATGTAAAAATGTTATTTTGACAATATAAGTCCCACCCCTAATTTATACAGTTATCTAGTTACAATCAGTAATCAGTTACAATTTATAACCTATAGGGCGTGTTGTGATCTGTGCATGGACATAATTTTCACTTTAGAAGTGGGGGGGGGGGGGGCACGGGGGGGGGGGGGAGGTGTATATTTACAGTATGTTCTAATGGGAAACAGGCTTCAACACAAACAGTTGTTTTCTGCTTGGTCCTAGAGCTCAACCAGTGTCAATTTAATATAGCGTAATATTGTTTTTGGATGGTGAAAAATGCAGGGGTCAACGCTTGACTTTGGAAAAAGTGGGGGGGACATATCCCCCCTGTCCCCCCCCCAAAATTACATCCATGGATCTGTGGGGGAAACCGGAGTACCCGGAGGAAACCCACGTATGCATGGGGAGAACACGCAACTCCACCCAGAAAGGCCGCAGCCGAGCCGAGTTTCGAACCCGCAACCTTCGTGCTGCGAGGCAACAGTGCTAACCACCGCGCCACCATGCAGCCCACATGAAGCATGAAGTGCAAAGTTCAACTTCTATATAGGAAGACTTCAGGGTCCTTTTGTGGCGTGCTGAGGCGGTTGTCCAATTGTCAGGGAGCTGATCTTGTCTCCAAAAAGTCCTTCAGGCCCTTGACCGTGAAACCAGTCTGGAGATTTGGGTGCAGGTGCTTGAAGTAGTTGATCCTTTTCCAGCGTCTCTTCTTCGCTGTGTCCTGTTGTAGTTGTGTCCAGGGGGTCTTCAGCCGAGGTGGATGCAGGTTACGTCGTCCTGTAGGTGCGCGGTCAGGGAGGAGCCCCGATCCGTCGTTTCAGTTCCAGTTCTAGTACCCCCTCAAATGCTGCTGTCTCAGTTGTTCCATCAGGTGCTGAGAGGCGGCCCAAGTACAGGGCCATGAGTGCGACCACCAACATCAACAATGTGGTGAACCCAGCAAGCTCGAAGCAGATCTTTATCTTATCTTATCTTGATCTTATCTTCACGGGGTTTGAGAGGCGGCACCCTAGAGGTGGCCCACCCCTTTGTAGTCAGACTTCGTTGCCGCGCTAGAACGGTTAGTTGTCGTTGATGAGCTTGCAGTGGGTTTAGAAGAATCCAAGATGGCCTCTCAGCAATCTTTACAGCAGTGGAAGTAATGAGGAGTACTTCGAATCGACCTCTGGCTGCATCATCTGTTTCGCTTCAGCATCTTCATCAGAACCCAATTTCCTGGTTTCACGACCTGTGGCGAAAAAGCACAAGAAAATTCTGGGAGATCACTGTTGATTTTGAATTGTTTTCAGCAACAGCCAGGCCGTCAAGAATGTGTGTGTGTGTGTGTGTGTGTGTGTGTGTGTGTGTGTGTGTGCGCTCTGTCTTCTCGATCCCCAGTGAGTCGTGGAGGATGGCTGCTTATCCTGAGCCAGGATTCTCTGGAGGTTTCTTCCTGTTAAAAGGGAGTTTTCCTCTCCACTGTCGCTATATGCTTGCTTAGTATGAGGATTGCTGTAAAGTCACTGACACTAGTCAGTGACTTGATGCAATTTGCTGGGTTCCTTATATAGGAAACATTTTTTCTGATTGGCTTAATGAACTGACCTGAATTGGAATGTTTATTATGTGAAGTGCCTTGAGACGACTCTTGTCGTGATTTGGCGCTATACAGTATAAATAAAATTGAATTGAATTGAATTGAACCTGGCTGAAGGTTAAATTGCAAAGCAGGAACCCAGAATCACAAACCTACAAGATAGTTAAAAATGCCAAAGCTTTATAGTCAAAACATTACGTTTTTACGATCACAAGGACACAGAAAGCAGCATTTTGCCTCCATTTCTCCACAAAGCAGACAGTAGCCTTAAAAGGCTCGTTGTTGTTACAAGTGTGGGTGAAGTTATGCACAGGGTAAACGTCCACAGAGCTAAAAAGGCATCCTATGATGAGATGCTTCACATTAACTTCAACACATCCACACAACCCAAGATACAAATTAGAGCGCCTGAATCTTTAAATTAGGTTTCTATTAAAACGCAATAAAGAAAGGTTCAGCAATTAATTTAGTAAAAATCCAAAAATCTTCAAGTTGAGGCTCTTTTTGTACTTTGGCTTTTAAAGATTATTTTAAGGTAACTCATCAAATACTTTGCTCTCAAAGAACCAACAAATTATTTAGAAAAGGAAAAATTAAAAAGATAAAAAGCTGTTATAGATTGGGTACCATGCTGGATGTTTAGTTGCACAACACTATCCAAACGCGACACCTGGTGGTGACTGCTTGTGCTGTTGTTACAGGTGCAGCAGTGGAATAACTGCAATACTTTCTTTAAAAGACAAAGAAAAAAATGTTCATTTTCTTTCATGCTGCTTTGCTGTCGGATCAGTATTAGCCTTTAAATTTCAGGCAATAAAATAACAATTCATGATCATCTTATTTATGTCACAGTGAAACATAAGCTTGCTGTCAAATGACTCCCCCCTCTCTGTTGCGTAAATACATCAATATTTAAATTTAATGGGGACATAATAAGAGTGGCGCAGTGGTTAGAGCTCTTGCCTTGCAGCAAGAAGGTCCTCAGTTCGCTTACCGGCCTGGGATCTTTCTGCATGGAGTTTGCGTGTTCTCCGTGTGCATGCGTGGGTTCTCTCCGGGTGCTCCGGCTTCAAAAATATGACTGTTAGGTTAACTGGTCTGTCTAAATTGTCCATAGGTGTGAGTGTGTGTGTGCATGATTGTTTGTCCTGCGTGTCTCTGTGTTGCCCTGCGATGGACTGGCACTTTGTCCAGGGTGTACCCCGCCTGACTGCCCATTGACCGCTGGGGATGGGCACCAGCCCCCCCCCCCCCCCCCCCCGCGCGCGACCCCCACATGGACAAGCGGGTGCAGCCAATGGATGGATGGATGGGGGACATAATAAGACAACACCCTGCCCAAAAAATTTAAAAAAAAATAACATTTTTCTTGACCACGGTGGGTCAAAGTTGCAGCAGCAGTTTGAACGTTTGCCCTATTTTTCAGCTGAAGTTTTTATTAATTTGTAAGGGACAAATGACGTAGTTCTATTTAAAGTTTATAGTAACAATCTTGTCCACTAGGTGGCAGCAGCTCTCTACTCTTGTGCCCATGATTCAGCCCGTTGACTAATTTACTGTGAACATTTAGCATTACAACCATCTCACATGTAAGAGAATGACTCAGCAGTGTTATGTTGTTAAGGTTTTTGGTGTTTTATTTCTAAATATTCTGACCATTTTGGGAGAAAGAATTTCTCGTTTGATGAACACAGAACAGCTGTGGGGGCAGTTATTGAATGGTATCCATGCTATAAATTCTTTACGCTCATTGTATCAATTATGGAGTAAAAATGAGCACAGTTTTCATTTGAGACTAGATTGCTAAACCAAATTGCTGCAAAGGAAGCATAACAAGTTCTACTTCCACAAATTATGAGACAATTAACTTTAAATAAAGTGCATCAATCAGCATATCGATACAGTTCATTCACAGAGAACCCGATCCTGAATACGTGCTTTTTGAACACAGGTAGAGGGACATATTTAGATAATCGCATCAGTAGAATTTTACTCTGCAATTAGATCATATTCAGCCTATTATATATTCTAATGGGCTGCATGGTGGCGCAGTTGTTGGCACTGTTGCGGGTTCGAAACTCGACTGCGGCCTTTCTGCGTGGAGTTGCGTGTTCTCCCCATGCATGCGTGTGTTTCCTCCGGGTACTCCGGTTTCCCCCACAGATCACAACATGCCCTATAGGTTATAAATTGTAAGTTGCTTAGGATAAAAGCGTCTGCTAAATAAATAAACATAAACATAATTCAATATTAAGATTGCCCTCTGGAGGACAATCAATTTCCTATAAATAATAAGCTGCTTCTGTCAAAATATAGATTTCACATTTTAAACTTTTACACTGAGAAGTTTCCCATGTGATCAAAACAACTATTTATTTACAGCATTTACAGATTACTATTCTGTTCTTTCTTTACAGGATTGTTTAAATTCAGCCTCATTCAATGGTTTTCCGAGAAGAAGAATATGGAGGTATATTTGGTGCAGTAACATTTGTGTTTTGTCACTGGGAACTTGGTCACGAAGAGAAATCCTAACTTTCACAGGTACAGTAAGTCAGTTACAGTTTAGCCCCAGTTGATCCTAAATATCTTGTGCAAAACACATACACAAACTTGTTTATGAAAACATTACTTGTGCTTATTTTACTCACTCTGCACAAATCTACTGTTACACTTCACACATTCTTCATTGCAGGCACTCAGATTTGTTGCTGTAAGTTACAAGTGGGGGAGTTGACAAGTAATTAAAATTGCGCCCACATTTTCAAAATGAACACATATCTTTTTTTAACAATGGTAGTTTTTGCATCTTTACTGTTCCGTTCCCCTGCTTCAGCCCCCCCTCCTCCTGTGCAGCAGCCGCAAACTCACTGGTGCTCCTGCAGCCTCTCGGAGTTCCTGCTGATCTAAACATTGAAAGAATAATTTCATTTTCTGTTGCTCACTTCTGATTACCTTCAATGGTGTCTGTTTGTCGCAACCAGGTACAAAATGAACTTGTTTTTATTTGACTGTTTTTATGTCCTGTCTCTATTATCTTCCTGCATGTGATGCATGTGACATAATTAGAAAGAGCTGCTCATCCTCGTCCATTGAAAGCTCTGGTTAGAGTTACAGTTTTTATTTGGTGTTAAAAGATGGCAGACAGATTTGTAATTATAAAAACACTCCAACACAATGACTAATTTTGGAAAAACAAGTATTGAAAATATTTTTCCTTTGCTTTGTGTATTTTTTAAATTTTTAAGACTCTATTTAACACATTTATAATCCTTTGATTGACATTTTACAGTGTTACGGTCCTTTGTACCTCTCAGTGGTATCAGTGTCCATGAATACCAGATATTCAATCACTTGTAGGCAGATTACATATAAAACCAGAGATTGGGTCCAACTGTGTCTGGTGACCGCTATGAGCAAGGGCACCTAACCTGTCTGGCGTCTGTGCTCCCAGGACAGGGATGAAATAAGCTTAATACGGGTACTTGGCTACGGGTTTATAGGTGATTTTAGGTGGATCCTGGGAGCATCTCCCCCCACCCCAACACACACACACACACACACACACACACACACACACGTTAAAATTAACATTGATAGCCTGGAAATTCAAACAAACACAAAAACAAATCCCATGTTAGTGATCCCCTCTCTGTTTGTCCTTGGCATTGAGGCAGAGCAGAATAACACGCTTTCATACTGGCTGGATGCAACATCACCGTTGCTAATAGTTACACTCATTTGTTTGGATCCCTGAGGCTGTTCAACAGCACACATACATAATGTGTGTATCGTCTGCAGCTCATACCTGCTGTGTGCTGAGCGTAAAAGCCCAGCACTGCCAATAACGTTATCATGATGGACTCATTTCATTAGCAAACTTAACTTTAAGTGACTTACTTTGGAAAATAGCTCCTTATGTCCTCAACCTTCTTCTTTCTTGCCACCATCCTCGTGAAAATGACTTTTGTGAGACTCTTAATTTGATTAATACAGTCAGACAGGATGTGGTGTACAGTGCTTTTATTTTGATGACCAGACGTATGTGGGTTGGTTGTTGGGGAACTTGACCACGGTGGAGAGCCTCTTGAGTTCCTGGCCATCGCCCTCTCTTCATGTGTAGCTTTTATATAGTTAGCGCCATCCTCTCACGAGCCTCGGTCACACTTGCTCACTTTTGGCCCCACGTGTCACTCACGCCGTGTTGCAAACACAGGAGTCTCTCATACGACTAGAACGTTTGGCTCTGCTAACAAGTGGCATAGTTTGTCTCAAGTGAGTTTCCTGCAACAGCATGCACAGCCAATCACACTGGCCATATGTGTTAGAGGTAGTAGTTGAGGAGAGAAAGGCATTTAACCCTTTCGGCACCTCTAGGGTAACGAGATATTGAATGGTTTGTTGTTTTGTAGCGGAGGCGGTCAAATTATTGGTGGGGACTATTTGGTTATCGCTGGATATTGATGAGGACTCGTCACCTCCGTCCATGCCAAACCTACGCCCTTGACTCAGCAGGGCTCTGCTCTACATGGTTTGGGTGATTTTTCTGTTACAACTGAGAAACGGATTTAGAGAGCGGGCCCGTCATAGTGGGGCGGCGAACCGACACAAAGTGAGAGCATGAGATGATCCGTACCGTTTGTACCCCGTACATGTTGTGTAGGAAGACCGCTGGATGTGAGCATTCTTCACAAAGGCCATGGAAATCCGTTTTTCCTTTGTTCTCAGTTGACATAGAAAGTAATCAAGTCCAGTTGAAGAAAGTCATCTGCAACATTACATCATGTACATTCGTCCTTTGTGCTCCTATCAAGCTTTTCCCTGCTGGACAAGAATAAAGCTGTGATGGAGGGAAGCGGAGGCGTGTGATAGGTGTTAGAACAGTGCATAAAGAACAAAAGAGAGGTGGATGAAAATGAAGCAGCTATAAATGAGTAAATGGAAGGTGATAGACGGAGAGGACTTAGAGAGACAAAGGGAGAGAGGGAGAGCTGAAGGTCAGAGGCAGACAAATGTAATAAGAGCATTAGTGAGAGAGAGAGGGATGAGTAAAGACGAGGGGAGACCAGACAGAAAATAAAACACTTAAGATGAAGGGGTGAGAGACAAGGGTGTGTAAAGGTGAAAATGGTCAGGGCCACAGGAGAGAAGACAAAGGCTATTATGGAAGAAGGAGCCGGGAATAAGTAGTGCGATTGGGGCAGAGGAAGGTGGAGCCATTCCGTTTGTGTGTATTGCAGAGAAAAGAGCCGGCGGCAGAGCGCGAGACCGGGGAAGCCCAGCGCATCTTGTCTGGAGGGGAAATTGCATTGCTAAGGATTTATTGCTTCATGTGTAATTGGGCTCAACTAGCGCTAGGAGAGAAAATCTATGGAAGCCTCCTCTGCTGCAGCGGAGAGCAGGTAGTTGATCTGCTGCTCCGCTGGAGGCACATTACTGCACAGAGCAAGCAGCTGAACCAACCGGCAGGAGGGGACAGCACTAATAACAAAGACCCATCATTTAAGCCCCTAACAGTTCGGTTCACTAGAAACTGATGATGAGTTGCTGTTTCTCTGCTGGCGGTTTGTTTCCACTCAGCTGTGTTCTGATAAAATGAGCCGATGGATTTTATAACCATTGTGTTTGGATTTAGAAAGTTTATGACTCGAGGTTTAAACTTCTGTTTTGTTGAAGCTGTGTTTCCCCGCACAGCTTTGGATTACTGATCTCCACCGGAAGCCGTGGCGTTTCATCATTATTCTACTGTCTTTTTAACTTTGTTCAGTTCAGAGAAACCTGATTTGCTTAATTAAAGCTGCAATCCAGAATTTTTCCCTATTCAGGAATTATGTAGGCTTCTTTAGAAATCTGTAAAAGTGACAGTGATACCCTGTATTGATAAATAATGACGGCATTACTGCAAGAATAAACCACATAATGGGAGATGTAATAATTGTAAAGCGTTCACAAACGAGAGGCGCTGCATCCAGCTGTAATCATGGAAGTAAGAATAGGGGCTTAAGGTGCAATTCAGTTTCCAGCCTCTCTGCCATCAGAGAATAAGACTCTTTATTTCTGCTTTAAAGGTGTAATATGTAAGAATTCTACAGTGAAATAGTCACAAAACAGTCTAATGTCTCAATCATGTTGGAAGGAAGGTAATACTTGTGAGGTTGCTGAGTCTGCAGCACAGGCATTTGTGATTTGACACCGGCAGGCAAAAAGCTCCAGAGTTGTTTAAGGAACAGAAGCCTGTAAACAAGAGCAACCCATACATTATTTCTTGTAACCTTAAGAAGCCACGGCATCTTTTTGTTGTACGCTTATATCAGGTGAAGCAGGCTAGAAACTCACGTTGAGCTAACAATGCTAACGGTGAATTAGAAACAAAATGTTGGCTCTGAAAATGTTTCAAGCTACTTTTTCAATGACCAACAACCGGATATTACAGTGAAATGTTTTTATCTGCTTATCAACTTGCTGTGTTTGACTCTTCTGCAGTCTTCATCTAGAATCTTCTGGTCGTGATCCAACAGCCATGACACTCATGGAACAGGGGTGAGAGTAAATTTTTGTTCAAACAAAAAGGCTGCTCATCATTCCCCAGTAGCACGGGGATAGTTCTGGGGTCCGGGAACAGTTGTGCCCTCTGTGCAGCAGTACCAGGACCAGAGTGTGTAGGGTGTGTAGGGGGAGTGTGACGTACATTTTTGTGTGTCTTTAGGCTGTATGTGTTTATGTGAGAGCATGATGGAGGGACTGTGTGACTATATCTGTCAGGTGGGTTCTTTGACTCCCCCCTCTCCGTAGACATCTTGTGGTACTACAGCATCTCCACCTACCCTCCCTTCTGCCAAAAATTTCTGGTGGTGGGAGGTGCCTCGGTCTGCCTGCGTATTCGCAGCTCCAGAGTCGGGGGCTGGAAGTTTCTTTTGGCATCTGTTGTGTCATTCTCGATGGCTGCCTGGTGGGGTTCGTGATCCCTGGGCTCTGTCGAGGGTGGGAGGCTGCGGGTGGGCCTGGAGGCTTGCCGTTAACTCCTGGGACTCTGGCGGGGGCTCACCTATTTTCATTGTCATGCAAAAGGATTTTTCCTCATAGATGGAAGCAGCCACAGACACCGTATTTTTGCACATCTAAACTCATTTAATAAACCTCCATGGAAAAAAAAAAAAGTCAAACATAAACAAAAGACGAAACAGCTGATGAAGCTGGGAGGCCTCACTTTTGTCCCTGGCTACAGGACGTGTTGCTTCAAAGAACCAGTTGAAAGTTCACTCTGGGTTTTGTCTGTCAGAAAAGAGATCCACATCATCATCAACATCAGATCTTTTCTAGAACGTTGTGCACCAAACAGCAGGACAACACAGGAGTAAAGCTGTCAACAGCTGATCTACTCAAGATGTAATAACATGGTTGTAACTCTGTAAAAAATGCGTTTGCTTCAAAAGGAACAAGTAGAACTGTGAAGTTCACAGCAGCAGAGTTGCTGCAGGAACCTTCCTGTGCAGTTGTGAGAGGAAGTACCGAAACCACAAGAGCTGAGTGTCAGAGTGATGGAGGTCGATGAAGCGTGATCTAAATGAACTTACTTGAGTCTGGAGCCCATCCTGTTGGAATGTGACTGTTTCCATGTGTTTGTTCAGGAGAGAGCGAGAGGCCTTCAGCAGGTCCGGTGGAGGAGACTCATTGCTGGGATGATGATAAACACGAACAGGCAGCAGCAGCCTGCTCAGTCAGCGTCGGAGTGGCACATCACTTCCTGATCTATGAATGTGTGCTTGTCAGAAATGTGTGAATGACGTGTGTGATGAGACAACCTCTAACTCCTGCTGGTGTGACGGATTTCTCCCACATTTCATTTAAAAGTTTAGTTTCACTGTTTTAAAGATTTGTTTAGAAGAAAACAAACGAGTATGAATCAGATTTAGAGCTTTTAGAGAAATCCCTACACGGCAACAATTCAGGTTTCCGTGCAGCATTGAAACATTCCCTTTGGGAAACTGGTATGAGCTGATAGATGCTCCTCTCTTTTCACGTGTCTGAGCAGAACCTCCCTGAACCATCTACACGTGGTTCAGAACGCCTGTACTCGGCTTCTGACCAAGTCCTCCAAACACACCCACAAATACCCGGCCTGCCAGACGGGCTCCATCTCCAGCGGCGACCTGCACGCTAAGTGTGAGGTCTGTCTCGGGGCTCATCACGCTGGCCTGGCCTTGACCCCCCAGGCCTCGTGCCCGTTTTGTGCCGCTCTGCCCATGGCTGAAAAGGTCCGCCGGGTCGAGTTCTTCACCCCCACCACCGACGAGGAGATTCCGATGGCTGGCACGTACTCGTTGGACAAGGCCTTTCAGTTCTTCGTCGTCGGTCAGGAGCCGGCTGGCTCCTCCCGACTGGACGATGTCATCGACAGTGAGGAGTACGACGAGGCTGGCTGCCATAGCCCTTTTTCCCTCCTGTACAACACGGAGGTCGACGAACCTCGCTCAGCGGGTCCTTCTGCCCCAGTGGCTTCTAGCTCCTCCCTGCCAGCAGTTAGAGCACTGCTCCAGGAGCTGCCCGCCATCATCTCCGCGGCCGCGGTCCGCAAGGGGCTAGCCGTTCCAGAACCGGCTCCGCCTGAGGCAGATGGTTGGCAGGAATTTTCGGGGCAACACAGACGTGCTGTCCAGACCCCGTCTGGCCACGTTTCCCCGCTGCCATGAGCTGCTGGGCCGCTGCCTTCTCCGAGCCTGCTGGGCTTAAGGCGCCAAATTCCACATATGCATCCATTACCAAGGTCGAGGGCTTCTCCGATCTGGGCTGGCCATCCGTTCCTCCACTGGAGTTGGACTTGGCCTCGCTGTGTAGCGTCAAGAACCACCTCGCTGGCCCGCGAGCTGTTCCCGCTTCTAAGTATGACCAGCTGCTGACGCGGCTGACCGATCATGCACACCAGTGCGCCTTCCAGACCGGTGCTGCAGGAAATAACATCGCCCTTCTTGCCTTTGGCATTTCCAAAATGGTGGAAGAGCTTGATATTCCTGACGAGTCAAAAACCATCATTACCAAAACTGCTGGTGCCATTCTCAATCTGTGTGCTGCTGTACTCACCGGTTCTGCTCGCATTGCTGTCTGGCAGACCTTTATCCAGCGGGCCTTGTGGCTCAAGGCCCTGCCCTCCATTCCTGATCACCTGCACAGGGAGATGCTGGAAAGCCCCATCACCTCTGACGTTCTGTTTGGTCCCCATCTTACGAGCGTCATTGAGGGGGCTCAGAAGGCGGCTGAACTGTCAGCCACAGTGAGAGACCTGGTCCACCCTCGGTCAGCCTCGCACTCCGGCCGTTCCTCCAGAGGATGGGATGAATGGCGCGGAAACTTCAGGCGCCCAGCTGCACCGCCCGCCCCGCGGAGCCGGCCTCCCGCTTCGGCTCCACCTCAGTGGGACCAGGGAGTTGGTGGCCAACGGTTCCGAAAGAGCCAGCAGACGCCGTCTTGGCAGTCACAGGCACAGGAACCTCGCCGAAAAACAACCACGAAAACGACTCCTTGGGAGGAATGTGTGTGCTTATGACTGTGAATGATTGTGGTTTTGAAATAAAACCCAAAAAACGTCACATCGAGAGCACAATCCTACAGTCCTCTGCAGAATCCTCTGCCTAATCCTCACACATGTTCCCCACACCAAGCACTGCGACACATGTGCATGTTCCCGCAGTCCGCCATATCACACAGCCAGCTGTAAGGGTGCGCTCCGTTTGCGCACCGGCACCAGCCTCTGGCCAGGCACAACTCATCCCGCTTTCCCCACAACGTTGGGTGGGACGGGATGTCATGGCGCTGTCGCGACCACGCACGGCGACACAGTGCACGGCTCCATCCGCTGGCACTTTGTCGTCCCCGTGCATGGGCCCGGCTCCCACTCGTCCTTCATCCTTGGGCTCCACGCTCCGCGGTGCAGATCAGCCTCTTCCAGCTGTTCACACTCGCCCTTTCGAGCATGGGTCGCTCCCAGTTCTCTGGTGCGAGTGACGGCGGTAAGGGCGTGAACCCAGTCCTCAGATGTCGTTCACGTGACCTTGAACACGCGTCCGCTGTCAGAACACGTGCAAGAATGGCGCCGCCTTTGCCTCATGAGCAAATGGATATCAGACACCATTCATTACGGTCACACACTCCATTTTCAGTCCGCTCCTCCTCCCTTCAACGGGATCGTGGAGACGACGTTCACGTCACAGGTACAATCTCCGGCCCTGGAGCTAGAGCTGCAGGAACTTCTGTCCAAGGACGCAATTTCCCAAGTCCCTCGCGGACGAGAGCTCTCAGGCTTCTACTCCCGCTACTTCGTAGTACCAAAGAAGTCGGGAGGAATGAGACCAATTCTCGACCTTTCCCTGTTCAACTGCTCCATAGCAGTGATGCATTTCCGCATGTTAACAATGAGGCAAGTCCTGGAATACGTGCACTCCGGGGACTGGTTCACGTCAATAGACCTGAAAGACGCATACTTCCACATCCCAGTAATTCCCAAGCACCGGAAGTTCCTGCGCTTCTCATTCAAGGGAGTTCAATACCAGTTCAATCGTCTCCCTTTCGGCTTCTCGCTAGCCCCGCGCACCTTCTCCAAATGTCTGGAGACCGCGCTGCAGCCACTGCGCATGGCGGGAATGAGGGTTTTATTTTACCTGGACGATCTGCTCCTATGCGCCCGGTCCTAGGATGAGGCGTCAGAGCAAACCAGGAAGTTAATAGAGCATCTGTCAACCCTGGGGTTTTCCATAAACTGGGAGAAGAGCTCCATCCTTCCATCCCAGTCGATTGTGTTTCTCGGGGTGGAGCTGAATGCCTCCCTAATGAGAGCACGTTTGTCTCCGGAGAGAGCGGCAGAGCTCACCACGGTGATCTCCCGCGTGCAACCCCACAAGATCGTGAGAGCCCTGTTAGTCATGAAACTTCTGGGCATGATGGCTGCAGCCCACGCTGTGGTGCCGCTAGGTTTACTGCACACGAGGCGCCAGCAGCATTGGTTCATCCGCCTCCGGGTACACCCGATACGTCAGAAGAGACGTGTGTTGAGGGTTCCCCCTTCAGTGGGCGGGGACCTCGCTTACTGGGGGAATCCCTGCACCCTCTCACACGGGGTCCCCATCGGACGTCCTACGTCATACGTATCTGTGTTTACGGATGCGTCACTGTTGGGATGGGGGGGGGCACATGCTTGTCCCATACTGTGGCAGATCGCTGGCCCTCCCAAACGCACGAGCACATAAATGTGTTGGAGCTTATGACAGTGAGGAATGTGATCGGACACTTCGCTGCCCTTCTCGAGGGCCGTCATGTCGAAGTTCACACAGACAACCAGGTGGCGGCAGCCTACATAAATCGCCAAGGGGGAGTTCGATCCCTCCCACTATTGCGCGTAGCCACAGATTTACTGTGTTGGGCACATGTCCACCTGCTGTCCATCAAAGCCACCTACATTCTGGGGGTCCTGAATGTAGCAGCGGGCATCCTGTCGAGAGGGGGACCCCGCGACTCCGACTGGCATCTGCATCCCGCACTGATATCACAGATCTGGATGAGGTTCGGGGAACCCTCTGTGGATCTGTTTGCGGCTCGCGAAAACGCTCAGTGTCTAGACTGCATGAGATATGGTCTCAAGGTCTCATGCATTCCTTCTAACCTGCTTATTTTCAGCTCAATAGAAGAATGAAGAATGAACTCTTTTCTTTTAATTAATCAAAGAACTCTATTTTAATAAAGCTAATCCAACCAAGTGTTAGTCAATAAATAAGATGTGACTGATCTGTGAAATCAAAATATTAATTACTTTATTATGATCCGATAGAATATAAAGGTACTATGACTTTAAATGTTCCAACAGGACTCATTTCATGTAGCGTTAAAAGACATGACACATTACTTTCACTGATCCATTCAGAATCTGACAGATCTGACGAAGGAGTGGTTTTGATGGTGTTTGGTAAAACCTGTCAACTTTTCATTTGACCATAAACCATAACATCCGAAGTATAAAACTATCCCCACGTCATCTCTAACGCTAGTTCAAAGCGTTCCAGAGAAGTTGTCGGACTGGCCAATCCGTATCTTTCCTCTTCAGTCAAAAGAACCAACGACAAGCTGAAAAATTTGTCGCTATTCCAACTGCTGCAATGGTTCCTTTCAGAATAAAAGCGGAACCATCAAGACCCAGGCTCGGGTCTCACCAGAGGCAAATAAAATTGTCGTGACCCGGAAGTATCTCAAGACGGGTGGTCGGCTGCCGTGGCTGTTTCTACCGGCTCCTGCTCCATAAGGTCAAGCTGGACCTTTACACCTCCTGATCTAGACGGGGACTTCCGCTCAGGGTATGTAGACAGACGAAAATGGCGTTGAATGTGTTTACGAATCTGCTAACCAAAGCTTAACGCGAAGACATCACCTTCAGTTCCCATCAGAACTAATCGCAGCTTCGGATTTGCTGGTTCTGAAAACATCACACGTAATCCATTCACCGTCTCATCCACTTTAGTTACACCATACATTTAGTGCTTAAAGTCAGTCTAGTTTAATTTGTTAGTAATAAAATTCTTAACTTTTAAACTTGACTCTCTCTCGTCTGTTGTCTCTGAGTGAATACGAATCTGTTATCTAATCCCTGCAATAAAAAGTTCCAATCTTCTGGTTTAAATAACCTCACAGATCTGTAAGGTGGATTTCTTATTTCCTACGCCTTATGGCTTATTAAATAGCATGTAATTGAAATCATTACAAACTGTTTACCTCCGACAAGCTGGTGTGGACCCCAATTAGATACGGCATGGGGGCACTGGAACCACAGGAAAAGCAATTTCAGCAAGATGAGTTCAGGTTAGTTCACTGGTATGAAATGGTCAAGTCTGTAATGTATGCATGGATGGATGGATGGATGAATGTTGGATACATGTTGGATGAATAGATGGATGGATGAATGTTGGATGAATAGATGGATGGATGGATGGATGGATGAATGTTGGATGGATGGATTAATGTTGTATGGATGAATGTTGGATGGATGGATGAATTGATTGGTGTTGGCTGGATGAACAGATGAACGAATGGACGGACGGACGGACGGACGGACGGATGGATGGATGGATGGTGTTGAGTGATGCAGCAATGGATTGGTTAATTCTCACCAGCAGTAATCCAGTAGGTGCGGTGGCAGTACTGGTATGAAGATGTGCTGCCAGTACATTGGATACAACACAGCACTGAGTGCATGTACACGAGACGTGAGCTACACAAACAAATGAACAATTAGCTTTACGACAAATAATATACACAGGCCTGCTTTTATTTTATATTTGTGGTTGATAGACCGCATGTCAGTTTCACAGCTGAATTCTGTGAAAATATGATGAGCTAATAGGCATAAAGTGGGTTAGAGGAGCATTTGTGTTAAGTATAACACCTAGCTGAGGTCAGCCTTATAAATAACATGTCTGCACCCAGACATGAATACAACACTACAAAATTAGAAACCTAGAGTTTTTCACCCACAGTGCTCAGTTTGCTTGCAAAGATGAGGATGCGTCTCTCAAACAGCACGCTGGCATAGAGCTGAAGAAGGTTTCCAACATCAACAGCAACAATCAGCTTGGTCAAGTTCCTCTGGTAAAGACAAAAAGTTAGCATTGATGCTCAAGGTGAAAATAACCTGTCGTGCAAACGGACACACTCATATTTTCAGGGATGAACGGGAGATTTCTGGGATCTGGAGCAATGAAATATGGAATCTGTCCAAACGAATTAAAGCAAATGTTGGAAGGTGGGTAGAAATTAAGGGACGTTATTATTTCAGCAACATGGGTGCAATAGAATACGCATTTGTGTGCACTGAAGGCTGTAGAATAAAAATGAAAGATTTCATTCCAAGATTTCTTTTTTTTTTTTTTTTGCTATCAAATGCAAAAGATTGCTGCTTGTTTTATGGAATTACAACCTGATTACCAGTTTAGACGTTAAATCTGGCATCAATCACCAGGATCTCAAGTTTGTGTGTTTAAACTTGAAATACATATTTATAATTATAGAACTGTGTCTGACTTTCATCAATTTCTTGAATTTTGGAATGAAACTCAGATACAAAACTGTGAACAATAAAAAAAAAAGCTGTAGTTGGGAGAAACAGGAAGTTATTACATAAAACATTTTTAGAATAACATCATTTCTGGTGTTCAGGCAGACTGATGTAACATGGACTAAAAGGACAGCTAGCCAGTGCAAATCATGTTAAGGTTAAAGTTTGCTCCTTTGGAGGGTTGAGTTTTTAGTCCACATATGAACGCCACCAAGCAGAGACAGCCAAGGTTTTCCAGCAGGAGTTAGTGCTTTGAGTATCTGCTTCTGGACCATGTGGACTCTTGTGGGACTCACCCCCTCTGATCCCTGTGTGTGTCCAACAGGGTGGGACACCTCTGTGCTGACCAAAAGCTGCTCTCCCTCAGAAAAAAACAACAACATGCAAACCACCGACAACATCAAGTGTGACTCCTGGTTCTGAAAGATTTACCATCTGCAGAGTGACAGATCCATCAGCCAATGGGATGAACTGCTTGTGGAGAGCAGCCAGCAGCGCTTTTATCTCGTTAACCAGTCGGAGAGGCGACACGTTCAAGTTGTGGCCTTCAAATAAGTGTGTGTGGATTATACAGATTGCACACTAGCAGCTCACCTGCACTTTTGCGAGGTAATCAGCCAAGTTGTTGAGAAGTTTGTAAAACACCTCAAACCATGGAAGATAGCCGTAATCAAATAGTAGTTAGTTGTGAAATAAGGTGAAAACACAACATATTAAAGGTGCATTATGTAGGAAATAAGTAAGAATGACATCTTGTGGTCAAATTTGGGCATTGCAGCCCTTTTTGTAAACACATGCATGACTTCCTCACTTGTGTTCTGTGAATTTCATGGCTGCAGCTACAGACTGATGATTCTAGATGACGAGCAATACACAGTATGCTAATAGTTACATTTCACTGTAATATCAAGATGTTGACTATAAACATCATCATTTCTTGATTTATTTTGTTACATCCATAATGTTCTGTGTGTGAGGTTTACAATGTCAGAACACCTGCATGAGACAGGGTGTTAATTACAATCTGCCAGAATGACTCGCCACCTTCAGATTTCTCCAACACCGATACAATGATCAAATACGGAACATATTGGCGTGGGCAGGCCAGAGTGCTGAAGCTCGGCGCATTGTTATTATGAAGCTAGGGCACATGTGGAGGACACACACACACACGCACGCGCAAAAATATACTTGTTTTCAATTACATTTATTGGGCCTACTTACTTTTCCTAAGGCCCACCCGCAAATGAGTTTCCGGCTACGCTAATGGTGACATATGACAGACTTCTCTGATCTCCGCAGCCATTACACTTTTCACCTCGCGCACCCCTTAGCAGCAGCTCGCGCACCCCAGGGGTGCGCGCACCACACTTTGGGAATCCCTGCATGAACTGACCTGTATTGGAATGTTTACTATGTGAAGTGCCTTGAGAAGTCTGGTCGTAATTTGGCGCTATTTAAATAAATTTGAATAGAATTGAACTGAAAACTAAAATCAACATTGGGAGTTATTTACCATCATTACTGCCCAGGAAACGGTGAAACCATGTTAGCAGTCTAGCTGAAGCTGTTTGCGCTGTCGGCTGGTCCTGTTGGCGAGCTGCTTGTAGCTTCTACTGTAGAGTAATGACTCTGTCTGTATTCACCCAGACCTCTGACTTCCACGTTTGGGTTTACCAACATGCTACAGCCTTTCCTCGATGCCTCTTCTCAGGATCTTTCTTGTTGGTCGCATTATTTACTAGGAACTCTAATTACTCAGGTGATCTGTGTCTCATGCTGAAATTTGTTCTGATCTGAAACAGTAGAAATATATTTAAAAGGATTTTCCCAGCACCGTCGATGCTCTTTGGTTTCTTCAGCATCTCAGTTGGTCTACAGGGTCCTCATCTTCTTTAGTTTATCTCCTCACTGGGAAGAAAATACTTCCACCTCGCTCATAGTTTGTAGATATGTGAATGTGGCTTTGTGTTGGTTTTCGAACAAAACGCAGATCAGCACTGTGATTTACTTTGAGGATTTTAGCAGGAACCATGACTTAGTGTGAAGTAAATTCACACAGACACTAAGCAGCTTTATGAATCCGGCGCAATTAATCCAGCCACAAGCAAACAGTTCCACACTGGAGGCACAAAGGATCCTTTCTGGTCTATTGACAGCTGATTGACTGGGAGCACATGCTACTGCAAAACTCCAGAAAAAAGGAGGAACTTCATCTGTCAAAACATGACAGCAGTGATAATGTACGGTCTGGGTGGGAGGAATAGATTAGTGTTAAATATCCAAGGTCGTCTTTAATCCTAGTCTAAATGTAAAGAAAGCATCGCATGCATCATCATCCTCTCGGTCTAGTGTGGAGACAAATGCCCAGTCTTTCCTCCCACATCTAAATGATAGCTCACATATCAGAAGAGACAGCTGTAAGTGAGTGAGAAAACCTTCAGGCCCACTCAGTGTTAACCAAATCTCAGAGGACCTCCATCTTATTTAACAAGCACTGGGCATGACCAGAGAAGAAGGCAGGAAAGACTGGAGCGGCGCTGTAGGCAGCTTAAAGCTCCAGTCCAGCTGCAGGCTCGATGACGGTCAGGTGTGTTTATGATCAGCGTTCGGTGTTCTAGTGGTGGTTTTTTGAGGTATAAACGTTCGGGCAGCTCACCTTGGTAAATTAGTGCAGGGCTGAAAAAGTTGCAATTGATTGCATCTGAAGAAAAATACATTTAGTCGACTAAAATAAAAACTAATTGCACGACCAAACTGTGACTGAAATCAGTCTGAATCAGGCAGCCAAGGACAGCTCAAACACAGGAACACTAATGTTTGCGCTACTATCGTCACAGCGAGTCATTCGAAAGGAGCGCTCTCCACAGAACCTTCAAGCACAGGAGATCTCATGTTTCTAACAAGGCATAAATCAGATGATTTCCTTTGCTAGCAGAGGTTAGATATTTGCAAGGCCAAATGCCAATGGCTGCCATTTCCAAAAGAGTTTAAGGCATTGCATTCATCAAAGATCAGTTTCTGCAGGATTAAGATTTCTGTAGGACAGGATTTCATCTGGTCTCTGTTTTTTGCAGATGGTGTGGTCCTTTGGACAGTTGCCAAAGAACCAAATTCTAACCAGAGGAATCAGGATCACTCCTACACTTAAAATGGGAAGACTTACCTGTCAGCAGCTGTCTGCCAAAAGATCAGATACAAGCAATCTAAATGAGTTTTCTCCGCCAGGTGGCTGGGCTCTCCCTCAGAGATAAGGTAAGAAGCTGAGTCATCCAGTTGAGGTGGCTTGGGCGTCTGACACCTCCCTGGTGAGGTTTTCTGGGCACGTCCAACCAGGAGGAGACCTAAAGGAAGACCCAGGACACGCTGGAGGGACTATGTCTCTCGGTTTGTCCCCGGAGGAGCTGGCCCAAGTGGCTGAGGAGAGGGAAGTCTGGGCCTCTCTGCTTAGTCTGCTGCCCCCACGACCCGACCCCAGATAAGTGGAGAAAAATGGATGGATGGGTGGATGGATGGGTGAGTGTGAGTAGAAATAGGGACCAGGTGTCCCTGTGGTTCAGAGATTTGCTTTCTTCTCTTTCTGGAAAGAATAAAGCAGTTTCCCTAAACTCTGGATTAATTTAAGCTTTTTCATATAACCTGCTTCCTAGAACACCTGCCTGTGACCCAGGATTTCTCCTACATTTAAAATGGGAAGACTTAGCAGTGAGCAGCCATCTGCTTTGGAAATTGGTCCATTTGGACAAGTTGTCATTCATTTGTGTGGATGGTCCAACTAGCAGAATTCTAGTCATCTTCTCCTAAGCTTTGCCACAGCTAATGCAACACCATCATCACTTTTGCATTATGATAACAGATATTAAACGTCAGAGGGCACCACCTAGAGGCAGAAAACAAGTAGAGCACCCTTAAGCCCCTCTCCTTGCTTCTGTGCCTCTCATTTGTGAGCATGTACCTCCACAACTGCACATATCATCTACATGTATTTTCAGTTAGAACTGTTGTAAACAACTGGAAATTGCAGCTCTGTCTACTTTCATAAATGTGCGCACACACGCTCTGTGACTGACGTCTACACGTAGACGGATGTTGAACGCTATTGGCTAATGCTGAATGGTGTTTAGTTGATATTGCATGGGGCTCTATGGTGCAGGGGCTTGCATAGCAAAGAAAATTGACATACAGTCCAAATGTTAACAAAGGTTCAGATTATCCCTCCTACAGATTTCTAAAAAGAGAACACGATTCCTGAAAAGAGGAAAACTCTAGATTTAAGAAACGACTGCTTATCCCGACCTAATGGACAGAAGTGCTACATTTTACAGCTGATGATCGTGCATATACTCTTAATGTCAACTTTATTTCTCCAAACTGGCTGCTCAAGAAGCAACTTACACCAAGCAAGATGAACTATTCCACTAATTCACAAAACCTTAAAATCCACAACGCCACACAGGCTAAGGTGATGCCTGCACCCACCCTGATCTGTCTTCAACGCTGCACCTGCAGGCTGCACACAGCCACACCAACGAAGAGGCAGAAGAGCGTACGCAGGACGCTCCAAGTAGCCAATCATCTGGTTGCACTGGCACAGCAGCATTTGTTTGCACACAGGATGGGCGCTTTGTTTCTCCTATTAGCAGGAGTCGTGACATCCAGTAACAAGCAGCTCCACGCTGTCTTTTCACCGGTCAATTACAGGAACAGACACAAAAGTATACTAATTACCAAGCCTGCAATTACTAGTCTTTTTCCCTAGAGCGCATCTTAACTCGTTTGTTTTTTTAGTAGACTCCACAACAAATCTTGGTTCTAGGAATCTCCCAATAACTATTCAATAGTTGGTTTAGTGTTTGCTAGAGTCTGCAGATGTGTTCTGTTTTCTGGAGCTCAGTTATCTGCATCTAATGTATACATCACTCCCACAGCATGTCCTCAGTGAAGTAAATAAACTCTTATCAACTCTGAGAAGTATTTGGTGTAGGGACAGGCAGCAGCAGCTCTCCTGCTTACTATGTCAACAGGTAGCTTGTTTTTACTAAAAGAGGCGACAAGGCCGGAGTATTGTGTTGGATTACAAGTAAGAGATGGACAGAAAGACAAGCGAAGAGACAGAGGCGCTGTAATGAGAGGGTGGGATGTGCTGTGGGTGGTTCGAGCTGAATTTATTTGACATGCAGCGGGCGGACGACGGCAGAGGCACAGAGGACACTCTGGTGTCATCTCCCTCACATGAGCGATGACTGTGGCAGGCGAGGAATGAAAGCAAGGAGAAGGTGGAAATGGGGAGGTGGTGTGGCGCATGGCCTGTTACCATGACAACAAGCTCCATGCCAACCTGCAGAATATAAATTAATGCCAGTTTTTCTTGGGACTGGCTTGAATCAACTTCCTCCTCCTGTTACTGTGTCTCTGGTTTTCCACTTCATCATGCCTCACTTTTTGCACCATGATCTGAGGTGAACTTATCCAGACTCGGAATAGCAACGACACATTCACATCTGCTGTTTGCTTGACACCGACAGCCAGATAATGCTTAGTCATACAGCTCATTTATGCCGTAACTTATGCTCATAGACAGATAGAAGGAACTTGTTTCTGTGCGGTAATGTGCTGCGGACACATTTTCCATTGCGTAGTGCACCTTGATGCGTCGGTGACCGAGATTTTTGATGGTGAAAATTTGATGCTGCTGTTCAGGAGATGAAAGACTGCTCCAGTCGGTGATGAACAGGGCCAGGAGGGAGGAAGGCAGACCGTTAAACTAGCTGGAACACAACCTTAAATCCTTCACTGTTGTTTTTAGTTTGGGTGAAAAGCTAACAGTAAATCAGGAGACGTGTACAGACTGTCATGGTTTTAGGAATAAATTTGACCCACATACATGAGAAACTCAGGAGACAGTGGAATTACAAAATGTTTTTTTGCCAGGAACTAAAAGGCAGGTCAGTAATAGGCTGGGTTCTGGATCTGGAGGTTAAACCACTGAAAAGAAGAATCCAGGAGGTTATGAGTGGAACGAGGAGGAATATAGAACAGTTGGAGACGTCTTACTGGGAGGAGAATGAAGGTAGTTGCTGGAGAGGTGAGCAGGGCCAGGGCATTAGACTGGTAAGTAGGATTGATAAGGAGCAGGGACTGGAGCAGCTCAGAGGTGAGTAACCGATCATCTGGCTGCACGGTGGCGCAGTGGTTAGCGCTGTTGCCTCGCAGCACGAAGGTTGCAGGTTCGAAAACTCGGCTGCGGCCTTTCTGCATGGAGTTGCGTGTTCTCCCCATGCATGCGTGGGTTTCCTCCGGGTACTCCGGTTTCCCCCACAGATCACAACACGTCCTATAGGTTATAAATTGTAAGTCGCTTTGGATAAAAGCGTCTGCTAAATAAATAAACATAAACAAAACCGGTACCAGGAGAATGATGATAACAAAAGCTGAGATGGCTTACGGTGTAACGTCGGAGGGTGAACAGGAGACGCATGGGAGGATGTCAGAACGGGAGGAGGTCATAAAGCGAGGGAGTTAAGCAACCGTGGTTCTGGAGGAGGGGAAGAACGCAGTCGAGGCGGTTCTGAAGGGCTGAAAGCGTCAGCTTGGCTTGGGATCAGGAATCCTATGGAAATAAATGAAGGCAGGTCAGAAACAGGCAAGGTTTTCAGGTTGGATAATCAGAACTGGTTCAGGTGGCTGGATGTTACCACGAAGGCAAACAACCTGGCAGTGAGTGGCTGGTTCCCTGACTCCTTCATTCTCCTCGTCTTGATTAGCTGATCAGCTGCAGGTGAGAGAGGTGACTGTGCTGCAGAGCTCATAGCTGGGAGGTGGACACCTGAGCGTCTCCATAAGCACTCCAACAACCTGTGGATGAAAAAACACCTCCCACAGCCCTGGATCCTGACACAGACTCTCACTGAGCCCAAATCCCCTCGAATGTTGATCCTAACTAATTTAACATTCACAAATGCATTTTCACCAAATTTCTAAATATTCTGGCATTAACAGGGAGATACTATGCACTATTTACATCAGTTTGTGTTGCCATAGAGGTCTACTGCCTCTTGAATCACTCCCAAACTCCAGTAAAAACCCTCCATCCGTTTAATGTGAGATTTCTGTTGAAGGAATCATTTACTTCTAAATGTTCCTTATTGTGACATCACAATAAGGAACAGTGGTCCTCAATGGGCCGGGTCCCACCCTCAGGCCGCCCCTTTGTGGCCCCCGGACCACCAGCACCCAGCTTCTGATAGAAAATAGACTAGGATTAAACTCTAGGAAAGCCGGATAAGATCTATGTCACACTGTCACTTAACATTCATGGACTCTCCCATTTTGACTCGTGACGGGAACATGCAGAAATTGAAATGAAAGAATAAGAGTGATGCCTAGGAAGAGTTGCATTGTTAAGAATTAAAACTACTAAATCTAGGAACAGAGAAATATTTAGTAAGTATACATTCAGTTATTGACAGGAGAATCCAAAGAGCTAATTTTACTGCAACAGCAAGTGGGGGAGTTACAGCCCCTAAATACCCATCCAGGTAATGCTCCCAGGAGGAAGGTCCCGCTATGCTGGAGATACGATGGAGAGAAGGCCACTCCACGACAGAAAACACCCGGCTGGGATCATGACATACAATAGTGTTTTGTTGAGCTTCACTATCCAGCTGGTAAAGCACTGAAAACCCTGACTTTATTGGGTTCCTACAACATGAACGGATTCTTTGGTGTGTTCACATGTTATTGAACAGCTGCATAAAAATGTAGCTTCATCAGTTCTTCCTCAAAGTTTTCTTCTCTCTCTTCTGCTGCACGTCAACCTACCTGAACAGAGCTGCAGTGACTAGATGGTAAACAAAATGGATTTAGCATTCTGCAAAATGTGAAATACAAGCCTTGACATTAAATACCTTATCAATAAATAAAATATATGTTCTTGTTTTGTTCATGAAAGAAATTCTACATACCTGGAAGAGAGTGGTCAAAAATGACCCTAACCCTAACTCATGCATGGGCACTGCTTTGGTTATATTTCTTCTCTGTCGCCATGTGGACGGTTGCCACAGGGAGCGCTGAGCCAGAGAGGAATATCGACCTGCTCTGAGGCACATGTAGGCGCAGCTGCCTCGGCTGGCTGAGGTCAAGAAGAGAGCAACAGAGTTTTTACAAGCAAGCTCATTCCTGCACCTTGCTACTTGCAGGAAATGTCAGATAGCTTTTGGAAAAGGAAGCTGCTTAATGTCGTCCAGCCTACAGAGTGAAAAAAGCAAACCACTTTTAACGTGCCCTTTAGCCAGGCATGTTTATCAAAGGTGTGGAACACCGAAACAAAACATTTTTTATTATCAATTCTGATAATAGTCGGTCACTCTGAGTGTTTCATGCAGGCTGAATATGAAATAGTCTCCTACACCTACAGTATCTCCTGCATTAGCTTCTGATAGAGAAAAGACAGTGACCCCCCCCCCCCCCCCCCCCCCCCAGGTGCTTTTCAACACAATCAGTCATTCACACGCTGATGGGGATGAGCTACGATGTAGCCACAGCTGCCCTGGGGTGCACTGACAGAGGCACGGCCAGCACTGGTGCCACCGGTCCCTCTGACCAACACCAGCAGGCAAGGTGGGTTAAGTATCTTGCCCAAGGACACAACAGCAGGATTCTTTGGCAGGAGCTGAATTCAAACCTACAACCTTCTGTTCACTGGATTACCCGCTCTTCCTCCTCTGCTGCTGCTGTCTAATGCCACAGCAAATGCGTGCTGTAATCAAAGGCAGTCCAAGCAAATGGCGTGTGACCTTTATTGGTGGAAACTTTTAATTTTACTCAGAAATGGCAGCAGGTTAGGTGTGAGAGCATCTGCAGCATGGAGCACGGCCTGGTGATAAGAAGAACAGCAAAGAAAGCACTTCTCCAACAAAACCATCCCAGACAGACGGAACTGGACAGGAAACTCCCCAGACCCTATTCCCAGTGACAAACTGGTCATTCCTCAAGAGGTGGACAGGTGTGGCTCATGAGACATTTCTGCCCCTCTCTCTCTCTCTCTCTCTCTCTCTCTCTCTCTCTCTCTCTCTCTCTCTCTCTCTCTCTCTCTCTCTCTCTCTCTCTCTCTCTCTCTCTCTCTCTCTGTGTGTGTGTGTTTATTTAATGTTGTTGGCCTACTTTGCAAATTGAGTCTTCAAATATTGACCATTTATATTTATTTAATGTAACTCTCAATAAAAGCCTTTGAAACATAGAATTACATAATTTTATTTCAGTAACCATAGTAACATCTGACAGTGGATTTAAAAACACTGAGAAGAAAACCTCGCTTGTGTGACTCTGGTTAAGGGTGTATTTCAAACAAAAGGTCACATGAATCTGTCTTTATTCAAATGTTAAAGATTTCTATTTTTAACTTGCCTTTTGAATTCAGTAAGAGTAGAGCATGATGGCTGGCTGAGGTCTGCAGTGACTGACATCTATACGTAGATGGATGTTGAATGCTATTGGCTAATGCTGAATGGTGTTTAGTTGATATTGCATGGGGCTCTATGGTACAGGGGCTTGCATAGCAAAGAAAATTGACATACAGTCCAAATGTTAACAGAAAAGGGTCAGATTATCCCTCCTACAGATTTCTAAAAAGAGAATACATGACAGTGACTTGATGCAATTTGCTGGGTTCCTTATATAGGAAACATTATTTCTGATTGGCTTAATGAACTGACCTGAATTGGAATGTTTATTATGTGAAGTGCCTTGAGACGACTCTTGTCGTGATTTGGCGCTATATAAATAAACTTGAATTGAATTGAATTGAATTGACGATGCTTTTCATGCGTCTATGTTTGCTGTACACACACTGAAGAAGTTTGCTTGTACAACGCCACAGGAATTCTGTGGGTGGCACAAGTGGAAAGGAGCTCTATTATGCATGAACCTCGAGGGGAACAATGAATAACCTTCAAACACGCAAAAAAAGAAGAAACTATTCAGAGTTTCATTATTGTAGCATCTGACCAAAATCAGCCAGGGGGGAGAAGAGGGAGCTGGGTGAAAACCAGAGAGGTTAGGACTCCAAATCACAAATATTTAATGGATTCTTGTGATTTGTTTTGCTGCATTGCAGCAGTGGTTCCCTCGTGGCCTGACAAGAAGGGAGAGTAAAAAAAAAAGTTAATCAAAACCACAGTTCAACTTCTTGAAACAGAAAACATTTTTTTCTCTCTCCTACAGTTTTCCAGTAAAATCCTAAATAATAAGGAAGTTGTTTTCTTCTATTTCTATTGTCTTCTGGAAAACACGTCATTTGTTATTCCAGTGATTCTGCGTCTATAACTCCTGCCTTCCCAGGCATTTGCTTTCTCTTTCCAGATCAAAGTGGTTTATCCCCCCCCCCCACACACACACACACACACACACACCCGTGGCCACACAGGCATCACTTCCAAAAAGCATCAATACTCTTCTGTGAAAGGTGATGATTCACACAGATTTCTCCAACCCTCCATTTATCTCAGTGGTAAATCAGCTAATCCCTGAAAAGATGTCAGGCAGATGATTAAGGAGGTGTGATCCTGGGTCAGTATATTGACAAAACCTCATGCAGAAGTCAGATTCTTTTGCACTCTACAAGCTGTTCTGTTGTGGCCTGGGGTGTTGGAGAAAGAAGATTGTGTAAATCTGTGCAAAAGCTTCAAGATACCATTAGTAGTAGAATTTTCAATCAGAGACAATTTGATGTCTAAGTTCATAGCAGTTCAAGCTAACTAGCCTCGTCCTCTGTAAATCTGCACAGAGAAAGAGTCTTGTTACTCACAGGCAGAGAAGCACATGAGGGGCGGGACTAGGCAGCACAAAAATAACCAATCAGAAAAAAGACGGAAAGGCCGACTGTACTGCGCGACGCTGTCGTTTTTTTAGCTGTGGTCAAAAATGGCGTCTGGCGACGAAGAAATGCTTTTAGCGCTTCTACTTGTTGTGGTTTTAAAGACATTCAAGTCATTTAGAACAGAGGAAAGTGCCGCCGCAAACTCCACTTCAGTCGCCATGTTTATGACTAACTCAGCGTTATGGTGTGTGGCGTACGTTACTCAACACTGATTGGCTCGGTTAGAATTCTCAGGGGGGTGGGGTTATTTGAATAGGAGAGTTACCAGACCCTTTCTCTGTGCAGAATTAACCAGAGGAGGAATCTGGCAGGCTGGGTTACAAGCAAACACCATTTCATTTACCTTTACATCACCAACAGTGATGCATTGCTGGATAATTTATGTAGAAATCTACAATAATTCTTAAATGCAAATAGAAGAAGCAGCTAGCGATAGCACACCTGGTGCAGTTTGGAAAATTTTAATCAGGAATATAATATTCCTGTTAAAATGATAATGCATATTTTTTCCTGGTGATGGGGGGCAATACATACCTAAATCATTGCAAGCAAGTGGTATTTTTGTGTTTTTTGTGTTTGAGTAAGATCTTTAGGCCATTAGGGTCAAAAATCGCTGGCAGCGCAACCTACAGCAAAATGACAAGAACAGCAGACTCCCGTCATCACTGACAGAGTGAAGAGGTAAATGTGTAAAACAACAATGTTTAGCAGTGTAGAAAATTTTGTAACCGCTTATTACAAATCAGTAAATGTGTTTTGTCCTCACAGGCTCCTGTAGAAAGAAACATGGAGTTTCAGATCAATTGTGAAAACCGTGATTCTGTGATCTGTGAGAATGTGCGAGGAGATGAGGTCACAAACATAAAAAATAAAACACAAAAACATGAGATCCCTTTGCTGTTGGTGGAAACTTCACATATTCAGCTGAAAAGGATGGTTCAGTAGCGTTTTGCTGCAGAGGGACAGAGGAAGCGCCGCTACAACGGGTGTGAGCTGTCACAGAGCGCAGCTGCGGAGTAGTGAGACAGAATTCACAGCAAAAGTTTAGATATTGCAGCGACCTGTGACAGAGCGTTACTTCTCTGTAGTTTAGTGCGTTTTATGTATAAAGGAGATGGATAAATGACCAGCAGACAGATCAGCTGTTTAGCTGGAAGAAGGGAAAAGGAGACCTGCAAATGGAGTCTGACGCCAAAGCGAGGGTTTTAAAAACAAAGTTTCCTCTTTGAGGAAGATGAGTTGGGTCATGAACCGACACTGAAAAGAAATGTTTTTATCGTCTCAGCTTTGTTTTGGTTGCTTAGTGACAGGTGCTTCGGGAGGTGCACTCATGACGAAGCGTGTCCTGCTGGAGAGAGACGTTGTGCAGTCTGGCTCACAGAAATCTTGCGCCGTAAAGTGTGCCACCTTTCTGAAGTTCACAGTGTGACATGAACAATCCTGTGTGGCGACCAACAATCACACGGTGTGAGCCGGGCTTCAGAGTCGCTCCCATGTAACACAAATTGTCTCTTTAAATTTCAGTGTCATTCTGCTGTCACACATCTTCATTCATTATAAACTTTACCATCTTCTTTTTTAACTTCAACACTTTGTATTGTGGTCAAACTCATGCATGTTGAACAACGTATTGCTGTTTCTGGAGTGAAATAAAACCTGACGCTCTTTTTTACATTGCACTAAAAACACTTCTTAACATTTGCTACTGATGAAGGTAGAGAGACCAATACTGATCAAAATGTCGGGCGAATATTTATATTTTTTTAATACCTGCATCAGCCGATATACCTCTTTGGTAGAACTGATTTGAAGACAGGCATATCCATGGGCAGCATAGCAATGCTGCTAAATTAATTCAACATTAATGTTAAAGGTTAAAGTCCCATCAGTCATCACTCTGGTGTGTGCTGAAATTATCTCCAAATCTGACCCATCCTCTGGGGGAGTGGTGAGTGGCTGACATGTCTGCACTCAGGAACCATTTGGTGGTTTAACCCCCCAATCCAACCCCTTAGTGCTGAGGGTAAAGAAGGCAGGCATTGGGTCTCATTTCTAAGGTCTTCTTCAGTATGACCTGGCCGAGGATTTGAACCCATGATCTCCCAGTCTCAGGGTGGACACTGACACCACTAGGCCGCTGAGCTAGTAAATGTATATTTACGCTCCTGAAATTCTCTAAAACTTTATTTTCAGCAGACATTTGTTCTTATTTAACAGTTTTATATATTCAAGACTTGGTCAGTTCATTGATATGTTTGATTAACTTCAGTTTAAGATTTTATTGATTTTAATACTGTGCAGTGCACAAAATTAAGATTCAAGGGTTGTTTAAACCTAACACAATATACCACCCAGCTCCTAATGAAATCTACTGTCATCTCCCGCCTCAACTACTGCAACGCCCTTCTAACTGGTCTTCCAGCCTGAACAGTGAGAGCTCTTCAAATGGTCCAGAACACAGCGGCGTGTCTGGTCTTCAATCAGCCTAAAAGAGCACGTCACCCCTCTGTTCACTTAGCTCCAATGGCTACCGTTACCATTGGCTACCGCATCAAATTCAAATCGCTAGCACTAGCATACAAAGTCCTGGATGGTACGTCTCCCATCAACCTGAATCCTCTCGTAAAGGCTTCCGTCACCAGCCCGGTAACTGCGGTCATCGAAGGATCATTGGCTAGCAGTGCCTACAACACGCTCAGGACAATCCAGACTATTTTCATGTCTCGTTCCACAGATGTGGAATGACCTACCAAGCAGTACCAGAAGAGGGGCATCCCAAAGCCCCAACTTTTCTGAGTGCATCTTCTAAACTAAGACCATCCCTGCACTCTTCCCCCACTCTACTGTCCACTCCTTGTTCACTTCCCTTTATGGTTCATCATGCCGCCTCACTGCCACCTAGGATTGACTGAATAGTGTTTGCTGTTAGCCTCAAGGTCAACCTGCTGGCTTCATTATCACAAGTTGTTTTGGACAAAAGTGTCTGCTAAATACATAAACATGAAAACAGATTCAGGTTCTGGAAAGTTGTGCACCTACTGTTGTATTTAATGACCATTTAACATGTAAGTAAGGTGAAAACCATCTAAATATCAGGATTGAAAATCGGCCCAAAAATTCTGCAGCAGATATCGACTTACTATGACCTCTATATATTTGAACTGGTATCAGAAATAGAAAAAAAACATCTTTAATCTCAGGCCTAGTCCACACGTAGCCGGGTTTATTTAAAAACGAATATTCGCCCCTCCAAAAACTTGCATCCACACCACCTCATTTAAAAAAAAAACTGTCCACACGTACCCGGATAAATACGTTGTTAAGGACATGCCAGACCTGTAGGCGGCAGTACTTCCCCCGTTCTTAACCTCGTCCTTCGTCTGTGGTCTTCCGCAAGGAGCAGTAATTCCGCTTGCAAAAACAAACAAGCAAAAAGCGCTCGGACAATTGATAAAGCGAGCGCAGCTCTGAGGGCATCCATGCTGTCGGCTAGTGTAAACGCAGGTCGCACACGTGATGTCAGCATTTTTTGTCGCGGAAAGTGACGTTGCAGACCTTAAAACTCCGGTTTTGTCCGTCCACACGCAGACACCCAAAACGGAGAAAACGCAGATTTCACTTTGGCCGGAGTTTTTAAAAAGATCCGTTTTCATGTGATAAAACTCCGTTTTCGTGTGGATGACAGGCCAAAACGTAGAAAAATATCTACGTTTTGGCAGATCCCCGGCTACGTGTGGACAGGGCCTCAGTTGAAAGGTTTGGACGAATCCTTGTTTTCTTCTTCCAACTTATAATGAATACATTTCTGGTTATTTTGACTGTAATTTATCCCAATAGTTATCATTGTTATTCATTTCACCTGCCATTAGTCTTCATGCTGTGGATGACTGCTGCCCTTCCATCATGATGTGCATGCATAAGGGGTAGCAGGAGTCAGCTAACAGCAGTGTATGCTCATGACTACTGTGAAGAAGCACCACAAAGACTAATGAGAGGGAAGTGAATCAATGTGGCTTGTGTGGAATGAGAATTAGTCTGCAGAACCTATAAACAGTTTCAATGACAACACCTCTGCTCCACAGCTGAAATAAATACCCCTAATTATGTATCAGAAGCAACGCTGACTCCAAGTCCTACAGTGAAACAAATTAAAACAGAACAACTGATAATGTGTGGAGTAGCTCTGAGCAGAATCAATGTTGCTGTTCCGCTGCGCTAATGTTGATTTGTTTAATTGGGCCACCTCAGCACCTTTTAAAGCTAGATTTGGTTTAATTTAACCACCAAGGAAACACAACTGATTGTACACTACTTAGAAAGAAAACTACGCTGTTTCTGAAAAATCAATAAGTAAACAGACCTCCTGTGTAGAAAACTTTACTGGTCATGGTTCAGTCCAGCAGCCTTCAGATTACCAAACTCTTAAAGTCTGGAGTGCTTCTCGTGATCACTCACACCTGGAAAAAACACTTAAAATGGCGATATGATATACCAAAGTCACATTTGTATCGTTTTGGGCTGTCAAGTGAGCCTCCACTGCCTCTATAAATCCTTCAAACACCAAAAAGCCTGTCCATCTGTTATCTCAGTGTTTGGTTTTAGGAATTGTAAACCCAAAACCAGCTGTTTCTTAAAACCCTTATTGTAACGTCACAATCAGGGAAATTTGCATTGAACACCTTCTCACCAGCAGCTCTACTCAGAGGCCCTCCCTGATATGGGAGCTGACCATCGTGAAATGCTGATGAGGTGTATTATTATATAATAGCATGGACTGAAAGAAAGGGGAAGACTTATGCATTTAACAAGACATTTAATTAATAATAATCAGCTGTAAATTTTGATCTCTTGTCCACATACACACAGAATTTTCCTCTATTCGTGATTAGAAGAAGAAGAAGAAGAAGAAGAAGAAGAAAATATCATTTCTATAGCACCTCTCAAGATAAAAATCACGAGGTGCTTCACAAAAACAAAAAATGTAAAAATATAAAAAAGCATTTAGAAAATGTTTTAAAATATATCTAAAATGAGCAAAAAGAGACAATTGTGATTAAAAAAATGTTAAGAAAGAGAGAGAGTGAACAGGAAAGAGGGAAACCAGTGGATCCTGAGGAAGGTGGAATAGGGGGGGAGAGCAGAATAGAGAGAGTGGTGAAGAAGATCATACAAAAGCCAGCTTGAACAAGTGAGTCTTCAGCTGCTTTTTAAAGGAGACCACTGAGTCCACTGATCTCAGGCTCAGGGGGAGAGAGTTCCAGAGTCTGGGGACCACAGCAGCAAATGATCTGTCACCTTTGGTCTTTAGCCTGGTGCTGCACAACCAGTAGGCGTTGGTCACTGGACCTCAGGGACCTGCTGGGGGTGTAGGGACTAAGAAGATCACCAATGTAAGATGGTGCTTGTCCATGTAAGGCCCTATAGACCAGAACCAGGATCTTGAAATTAACCCTGAAGTTGACTAGCAGCCAGTGAAGCTGGAGGAGAAGCGGGGTGATGTGGGTGTGTTTGGAGGACTTGGTCAGAAGCCGAGCACAGGCGTTCTGAACCACCTGTAGACGGTTCAGGGAGGCTCTGCTCAGACACATGAAAAGAGAGTTACAGTAGTCTAAGTGTGAGGAAATGAAGGTGTGGAGAACTGTCTCAAGTTCAGAGCGGGACAGAATGGGACTCAGCTTAGCAACGTTCCTGAGATGAAAAAAGGAAGAGCGAACAAGAGAACTGACATGAGAATCCAGGGTGAGAGCTGGGTCAAAGGTCACACCAAGATTCCTGACAATCATGGGTGAAGTAAGACTCCACCCCAGGGAGTGACTGAACCTTTAACACATTTACAGAGTACAATCATGTCTTTACAAAAAACTTCATAAGAGCTGGTCCAGATAATACCCACAAGACTGGATAAAAAACTCTCGGTCTGTATGTGGCAAGGTAGAGAAACGAGGGCCTGGGCAGGATCCGATCCCCAGACTCCCAGGTTAGAGTCATGCGCGCTAACCAGTCAGCCACAGGGACATCCCCTTGGCCAAGTAGCCAGGGAACATGATCAATCGAGACACTGTGACAGGACGCTCACACTGCCATTTGTATAATTAAACAAGCCAAGGTAAGAATGCATTCTGACATTATGTCAACCATGTGTAACACAATTAACTTCTAATTAGTTCTTTCAGAAAATAATATTAGAAAACATCATTAAACAGATAACATATTATACAACTCACTATAAGATGTGATCACACAGTGCAACCCAAACTGCAGTCTCTAGAGATCATGGGAACAAATTCCCAAGCTCGTCCTCTGCAGATTAATGATCCCTCTCATCGCGCCTGCAGGGTTAGCTGAGAGGCAGACAGCGATTGGTTTTTGAGTGCAGTGGATTTATGACAGCCCCTCATTTTCATGTCAGCCCAGTGGTGGCGCTAACACACACTATGAATATCTTGAGTACTGATCAGCCCAACATGAACATGTGATTAAATCTGTAATGTTTTTGGAGCTTCTGAATTAGAATTTAAAAACAACTATTCCCTTTTGGAGTGTCACAGATGCTAATGTATAAAAGCACAGATGTGTGTGTGTTAAATCTAGAGTCAAATCTGAACATTGCAGGCAACTAGAATATACAGTAAACGGCCAGTTTTCACAGTGTAGGAGATTAAAATTGTGCAGCAGCATGCAAGTAATTAAGTACCATAATAGAATTATGAGAGATTTTGTTGTTAATTTGGACCTTTACTAAATGGTGCCACCTACGGTCTTTTAGCTGATGGGGCTGGATGGTCTGATTCAGGCTCCAACACTCATCTGGACCTCGGCTAACTAAAATAACCATCCTCAAGACTATAGTGAACATGCTTATGAGAGATTATAGTTAAGGTGTGCTTATAAAGAGAATGCTGCTATTGTGTCCTTGGACAAGACACCCACCTAGCCTGCTGGTGGTGGTTGGAGGGAGGTCTATGTTCGGTAGTCTCACTTCCATCAGTGTGCCCCAATGCAGCAGTGGCAACATTGTAGCTCATCATCACCATCAGCGAGTGAATGTGTGGGTGACTGGCTGTGTTGTAAAGCGGCTTGGGGGGGTTGTAGAATCCTAAGAAGGCGCTATATAAATACAGGCCATTTATCAATTCCCATTTAGCTCATTTGTTATTCCAGATAAATGTATTGCTTGTATTTTCTTTTAAAATTATCAGGGGAGTTGAGAGGAATGGACTGGAAAAGATAGAGAAATTTAGGAAGGAGATTCATTTTAGGAAAATATTTGTGTTCAATCTATAGACATAGATATTGTCGGACAAAGCAAAGCAAATTTTTCTCATATTTATGAGAAAACGGGAGGTTCCCACCACCTCCATTTTGGCTGTGTCACATGTCTCGTTACGCCCAGGCAATCAAAAATGGGGAAAAAAAAGGTTAAGCTGAAGGTGGAAGCAGTTGAACCAGTGTAGCTATGAGCTAGCTGAGCTAAACCCCAAAGTTAGACAGAACTCTGGGGAAGCTAACCAGCACGGCTTCTTGGCTTCCGCGCAAGGCTGTAGTTGTGCTGGTCACCTGTTGAGGTCTTAAATGGATAGTTAAATTACAAGCAGAGCCTCAGACCGCTGCGATCAGAGCCGTGCGCCCTGGTTGCTTAAGTGAGGTCATGCTCCGCCACGCTCGGAGATCAGAGGGAGATTAGCTTCAAGCTAACCAGAAGCTAATGGAAGTTCTCGGTAGCTTTAAGCAAGAAAACGCGATTGAGCAACTCAAAAGTGAAGCTACACCAAGTCAAATAGCTGCAGTGTTTCTGTAATCTCCCTCAGAGAGCTCCACAGGTGACCAGCACAACTACATCGTTGCATGGAAGCCAGGCGGGGGTGCATCTCGGCCCCCTCTAGAGTAGTGATGTGCCTTTCATGAATGAATCAAATCTTTTGAACAGATTTTTAAAGTGAACAGCGAGAGCCGAGTCCCTGTAGAGCCGTTCATCTCATCTTCCAGTAACAACTCCCCCCAAGCAGTCAGCAAAACTCAGCCACTAACCCCCACCCACCACTGTGAGGGACGTCGACAGAACGCTAACCACCCTCTGCGCGCTCTCATGGACACTGGAGCAACATGTTGCTCCCAACAATGTCTCACCCCCACTCTCACGTCTCAGTCAGCCAGTCAACACGTTATACATCAACCAATTTTTGACCAAGCAGTTTTATCTTAAATGCACATGAATGCACCGCATTTGTTTCCAACCAAAACTTTAGCTATTTACTGCTAACAGAAAATTTTGTTGCAATAATCTATATTATTTGATAATAATCTATATTATAAATAAACCCACTACTATCAAACTGTTAGCATTTTATTAGGAGTCACTAGCATATTATTAACTTTTCTTAACATTAGCTCTACGTGATAGTTTAGATTTTATACTGCTATGTCATTCAAGAAGGGATGAATGTACATTATGGTATAGGAATTATTCAGACACACATCATCAGTAAACACCACATTCTGTGTATCCTCCTATAATCCTTGTTGGTACCAGAGGTTTACTGGTTACTGTGTGTTTGGTGCTGGGTTACAACACAACCAGTAATGGTTTAGGCCTCATTTGGACCAGTTGTAAACCTGATCTAAACATCTTTGTGAGTCAAAATGTATTTACTATACAGGAATATTGCTTTAAATTAAAATATTTTTATTCTAACACTATAGCTCAGTGATGGAGGCGTCTTCTGAGAGTTTGAACCTCCTTTTGCCTCATCAAGCAGACATGGTTCCTTGGAGAGGAAGATTTACCCGAGTTCAGAATCTTGGATCAGAACACATAGTTTGAACAGGTAAGCACACAAATATTACACTCTACACAAAATAATACTCAATAATGTTGCTGTCTTTTCATTTTTATAGAAACTTCACAGAACCTGAACCCTCAGCAGGCTAAAGACGTGCTGGACGGAGACGCTGGCGTTCGGTTTGATGTCCTTACCCTCTCTGGTTCTCCTGGAACAACTCCTACCATCAAACTTCTTGGTCTGTGTGTTCACATTGTTTCCTTTACATTGGAGAGGTTAGACATCTATTTATTTGATCCAGTTGTAACTTTGTTTTATGGACAGCACTTATATCTATTTTACCTGAATATACAATGTTTAAATAACTACATGTTGTATTCCAACTTTATTGTTATACTGTCAGTATGTGCTTTACCTTTTATTTTTTTAGCAGATACACACTTTGTTTATAATAAACTATCACAAGCTATAAGATAATCTCTGTAGTGTACCAAATGGCCAAGTAGTTCACCAAAATGGACCAGAAGTTAACTTTTAACTTGCAGGCCAAACGTGTTCATACAGGTCAATCTGACACTATATGAAGTCTATGAACTTGAGCCAATCTTCTTAACCAATCCTGCGTACATCACGGGTCCTCAAGGCTGCAAGACGCAGGGCCTCTTATCTACCCTCTTTGAATAAAGCCTATCTTCACTGGCTCATATAATGACTTTAACACTTCATAAGTTTATATCTTGTTGAATTAACAATACGCTTAAATCCAAAGTGTTTTAATAATGTGTCCTATAATTTACATTAATGAATGATGGGTTAATATTTTTCCTGTAATGATTTATTTCAGATCTTAAATTGCACCAGATTAGTATTTGTTGAGTTTAATAATTTAATCTATCAGTATGAACACACTAATCACCATGTTATCATTAGTGATTAAAACATTTTTGCTTCACACTGAGAATAATCTCTAAGTATCTGAGTGAAGGAGGTATTTGTTAATGCCCTTCAAAACTTGTCAAATTCTGATTAGTCTAAATTTGTCAACAACAGTTAATAAAAATAAAGATCACTTCCTGATTGAACCAGTTCTTCGCCAGCTTACTTAGCATAGCATAGCATAGCATAGCATAGTTTATTTATATAGCACGTTTAAAATGCAGCATGGGAGCTGCCCAAAGTGCTGCACAGGCTAAAACAAAACACAACCATTACAAGGAGCTAAAACAAAGGATAAAAATCTCAATCAAAAACTTGGTAGAACAGCCAGGCGAACAAAGCACTTGGGACCATCCTCTCTTTTTATTCAAACTCACAGCCGCTCTGCAACACTTGCGAGTGGTTTCACATGCTACAGCACTTCAGACGTGGAACGTCTAACTTGCAGACCCTGGTAGTATCTCATGGCCAGTGATATCTGAACTCAATGGGAGCTGCGACTCTTTCAGATCCTAGGAGCCATTTTACCTGGTGATCTCACCACCCTGGCTGCTTCATCTCTGGGTCCCGAGGGCGACCGTCACACAAAGGGGTATCGTAGACTCTGCCTGATGGTGTCGGATGGTTTTATGAATAAAACCATACAGTCAAACTGATTTTACAACCCAGATATTTCAAGATCTCTCAGATACTTAATAAGGTTTTGCTACATATACAGTACATCTATACATTCTATCATTTCATTCACTGTATGTTATCTTGTACAACCATCATTTCATTCATACTTTGTCATGTATATTAGTTTAGAAATATAGAATTAAATTAATTTTTATAAACTATATACTTGGCTCTGTCTGAATTAATACGAAGTGTGTGTGTGAACTGCAAGAAAGAGGAACAATCTGTTACAGAAATTAGGTTCGTCTGTGTTAGGGCCATATAGGTTGACTAAAAATACATTTTGATTCAGCTGTGAACCTTGTATGTAAGCTTGTAAACACCCGACCTGGCCACCTTTTCCTTAGTGTAACAATTTCATTGACCAGCAAATGTGTTTCTTGAATAAGTACTAATTTGGGATGATATTGTTTGAGTATATTCATTACCTTTTTCAGTTTAATTAACTTCCTGATGCCCCCGTACATTCCAGGATATTAACTCAAAATATGAATCGCTATTCATTCAACAACTATCCCAAAAGCCTTTGGGTTCTGTATTTCCCGCATGAATCCGTTCACCTCGGAGGGAGAGTAGAAGAGTTTTCAGTTGCCTTTGTGAAAGATTCTCATCTTTGCTGGAAAGGGCACCCTGTAGCTTACGTTAATGGTGAAGGAACATTTGCTTTACTTGGTTAAATTATTTACGTTGTTTCTGGGGAAGAACCGGACCATTCTTCCGTGATCGTTGTACATAACCTTTTTTCCCCATGGCCTGTCTGGCTGTAAAGTGATCAGAATTGATGTCTGAGTGCCGAAAACAAGCTTTACAGCTTTACTCTCACAGGTGGAGCATTATAGCTTCAGTTATATTGCCTCACCTGATACCAAAACTTTATTAGAAATATTTTCGGTTGTTTTAAAACCCAACGATTACGGAGACAGAAATAAAAGAGAAAGGGGGAAAAAGAAAGGAAGAAGTGGGGGGAAAAAAGTTCACAAAAATAAACTATAAAAGATGTAGAAGAATCCACTTCTCGACCTGCAGAAAAAGAGAGAAAAAAATAGGGGGCCCCAAAAATACAACAGAATCAAAATATCACTGCACCAACCGCATGAGGATATATAACAATAACAATTTTTGCTGAAAAGCGCACGGAAATAATTCATAGTGCATTTGGTGCCAACCACAACCTTAGCTGATGTGTGAAAAATGCACAAGTCCACACTTGTGGGAGCACCATGTGAGCACCAATGTGCGTGCACGTGCTTGTGTATGTAAGTTTTTTCTACAGGAGTGTTCGTAATGAGTATGAGGGACCACAGACTTGTCCCCAAAGACCTGAGGAAGATGGAGGAGATTGGATGAACAGATTTCCCAATATGCTTTGTTTGTTGTAAATGTTGAAGATAAAGCAAAATAAAATAAATTATTTGTGATTAATTTCCGCGAATGCAGAAAATTAGAGGATAACATTTATAAATTTGATCCAGATTAATGGAGAGCTGACATCATAGCTGAAAGAGATGCAGTTGGCTCATATAAACATCAGGCATTTCCAAGTTGACATGATAAAATACCGCATTTTAAGCTATAATTAGTAAAAACGAGATACACGGGCCTGTTTTCAGTCTATTATTAACCGTATCTGGTAAGCCCACTGACAACATAAAAAAAGGAAAAGAAAGACTAGTCATTAATGAATGACTGTCGGCCTAGCCCAAAATTACCATGGCCCACTGAGCAAAGTTAGCCTTGCTTGATGGCCAGTACAGCCCTGACCAGGACCCCAGAATGCTGGTACCACAATGCCACACTACCATGACCCAGCTATGGATGTTTTCTGCATCCTCAAAACCTTGGTTGCATGTAGGTCTTCAAAACTCCCATTCTCTCTCAGTCACATGTGTGCATTCACAAATGTAGAAATCAACCATGCAATCACATCAGCAATTCATCCACATCTCCCTCCTCCATCTATTATTCCCAACATGATGTAGCTGCTGTCGTGACTCGGACAGAATCTTGTTTATCAAACAAGTTGATTGTTCAGTATTTGCCAATTTAGAGCTTTTCAGATCCAGGCAAAACAGTAATGCAACATTGTGTCATCAGACTTAGAAACTCAAACTGGCCCCTCTCTCAGCCTGTATCCCTTCACTCTGCTCAGTATAATCAGACCACCGTGCTGGCGCTGAAATGAATTTTGTGTTTGTACAAAAGGACTCCTTTCAGAAGTCAGTGTGCCATGCACCTCTGACCAAAATCACTAGTAACATTTCTACAGAGAAAACACTGCTCACTTTCATGGCTCCACAGTCCTGCAATGAACTGCAGTGGACTGTGTATTAGTGCAAGAGTCGATCCTCTGTTTATGTCACTGTGGCCTTGTGATTACTATTGATCTAAAAAGGGCAGGAAATAGTCAGTCCTGCTTTGTGTAAGAGTAAGCATACACCCTGTAATGTGTGTGTGTGTGTGTGTTTGTGTGTGTGTGTGTGTGCGTGTGTGTGTGTGTGTGTATTTGTATGTCAGGTTGTCAGATTATTTTCCACTTGTTTTCTTTGGAATGATGCTACAGTCTGTAGTCAGCTGCAGAACACTCTATAAAGGCATAAAATATACTTTGATAATATAAAAGCACCTCCAAATCTGAGACCATGGTTCTCGACCGGAAAAGGGTGGCTTGCCAACTCCGGGTCGGGAGAGAGGTCCTACCTCAAGTGGAGGAGTTTAAGTATCTCGGGGTCTTGTTCACGAGTGAGGGTAGGAGGGATCGGGAGATCGACAGGCGGATTGGTTCGGCGTCTGCAGTGATGCGGACGCTGAGCCGATCTGTCGTGGTGAAGAGGGAGCTGAGGCAGAAAGCCAGGCTCTTGATTTACCGGTCGATTTACGTCCCAATCCTCATCTATGGTCATGAGCTTTGGGTAATGACCGAAAGAACGAGATCGCGGATACAAGCGGCCGAAATGAGTTTCCTCCATAGGGTGGCCGGACTCAGCCTTAGAGATAGGGTGAGGAGCTAGGACATTCGGGAGGGACTCGGAGTAGAACCGCTGCTCCTCCGGATCGAGAGGAGTCAGTTGAGGTGGTTTGGGCATCTGGTCAGGATGCCTCCTGGACGCCTCCGTGGGGAGGTGTTTCGGGCATGTCCTGCTGGCAGGAGGCCCCCGGGTCGACCCAGGACACGTCGAAGAGGTTAATTCTCCATTCTGGTCCGAGAACGCCTTGGGGTCCTGCCGGAGGAGCTGGTGGAGGTGGCCGGGGAGAGGACGGTCTGGAGCTCTTTAGTTGGGATGCTGCCCCCGCGACCCGGACCCGGATAAGCGGAGGAAGACGACGACGACGAATATAAAAGTAACTGAAAAACACTAAAAATGCAAATAACCTCATATAGTATAAAGCTAAAAGATCTCAAAAAGCAACACATCCGGCCCCATTCCAAATAAATTCAAATAGTAAAGAACTCAGAACTTAATTCAGTGCTCTGCAGACCTCAGCTGGCTATGGTTGAGGTCATAAGTCATGATTTTTCTATTGGGAGGCGGGAAGTGTCAATGATAGCACCATGGGGGTTCCACACCTCTGTTGACCAAATACAACGCATAGACCCATTTCATCAAAGAATATCTTATGGTGATCTCGAAGATTGCTCAGAAAAGGCTCTGTGGACTAATGAGACAAAAACAGAATGTTCTGGAAGGCGTGTGTCCATTTCCACAAAAAAAAAAAAAAACACATCATACCAAAATTTAGACATAGTAGTGGTGTCTGTGACTGCTTTGCTGCTTCAGGACCTGGACCACTTGCTGTAATTGATGGGATGGATTTTACTTTCTAGCAGAACATCCTGATGGAGGACATCTGATCTTTGACCTTAAACAGGTCGTTTATGCAGGAAAACCCTCCAATGTCTCTCTCTCTCTCTAAATATATATATGTGTGTGTGTGTATGTATGTATGTATGTGTATATATAAAATTATAGTTATAGTTAGTTACTAGTTGTTTTGGTCGTAATATTAATTTATTTCATTGTGTAATTTCTCATTTAGACCATAAACAAATTTTAATCTGCTTGTATGATGGATTTCTGGTCATAACAGGGTCAATGCTGAAGTTTGATGTGAATCTACCTCTTCTCATTACAGCTTCTCCAAGCTGAGGGTGTTAACGGCACAAGAACACTTGAGTAGCCTGGCTATCATGAACTCAGCTCAGTTCAGAAGCAGCACAGCATCAGATGACCTCATTGATGACTTATCATGTGTGCACCTGCAAAAGCCTTCCTCCATTATTGAAGAAGCTGCACTTGTTTTTTTTTTCCACTTCACGCACTGTCCACATCAATGCAAGAGACTCCTGAAGTTGTCCTACCTGGAGCATGACAGATGATAGACAAACAGGCTTTTATACTTGATAAACACATTTGCTAGTTAGTCTTTGCATCCCTCCTGTTTTCTATTGATTCTGTGTCCTAGGCCAAAAGAGAAGTAGAATAAATACATGATGACATCTTACTGGCTCCAGATAGCGGTTGAAGACAAGACAGCTAATTTATTTATCTAATTTTGGTTCAATAATAAGCTCTCTAATAATAGACTTTAATGTTTTTCTACCCCGGGGAGTTATGCAAATGATCCAAGGAGCAAAAATAGAGGAAATGGTTGTACGTGAGTTTATATTCTCCACAGCAACAACAATATTACTTGGACTCTTCTCCTGGGGCAATGCCCATTTTTTATTATGCCTAATGAAAATAAACAAATGTGTGCACGTGTAACCCCTTCAGTTTTAGTAGAAGAGAGGAAATGAAAACCGTCGGCCTGTAAATCATTGCCAGGTTTCGCCTGCAGTATTTTTCTTCCTCAGCATCTTTCACCAGCCCCACCAGCAGGATCTCCAGGCATTCCCTGGCTAACGTGGAGAGATGGTCCCTCCAACGTGTTCGGGGTCGACCCAGGGGCCTCCTGCCGGTGTCGGAACCAGATCTGCTCAGTGTCCTGCGCCAGTCCACTCGGCTTTCGCACATAAGTTTTGGAAAGATATCAGCAGTTTTGTCAATAAATTATTCTTTGTTACCACCTAAATGCTTTCTTTATAATTGTAATTTGTCAATAAAACACCATATTATCTTTGTTTTGTAAAGAATGTGAAACTACATAACACCAGCATCAGACTGCAACAAAAGACAACAGTTCTTATATGTGAAGCCATGTCTGTTTGTATTAATGTGGAATTCATCTGTATATTTCCTTAGTAATACATCCATTCATTCATTCAAAATGTAGCTTGGTGCCTTTTCAATAAAATTCTTATATCTTATTTTGCCCCATTTCATCAAAATCAAGAGCTTTGAGGGTCACCGTTTATCTTTGCATTTATTTTACATTTCCTTTGGAAATTCACACATATTTTCTCAGAAAAGTGTTGATTTTTAGACTACAGGACTACAACCGCTAAGACTACAACCCTAAATTCATTCTGACCAATCAAAATCATCATTGTCAACGTGCTAACGTAACTTTTATGAACGTGGTATCTTAACTTCCATAAGTCGTTCAAGCATCTACTGTGACGTATTTGCCAGACATTGGACCCCGAGCAGATCTGGTACCGACACCAGCATTCTCTTCGCATGTGTAAACCACCTCAGCTGGCTCCTATCAACATGGAGGAGCGGTGGCTCTAATCTGAGTCTTTCTCAATGGAGAAAACTCATTTGGGTCCAATGTACATGTGATTTTGTTCTATCTGTAATAAACCACAGCTCATGACCATGATGATTGGGTCAAAGATAGCCCAGTAAACTGAGAGCCTTACTTTCTGACTTCCCTCCCTCTTCACCAGAACAGACTAGTTTAGTGTCCGAATCATAAATGCTGTCCTGGTCCGCCTGCTGCTCCATCTTTCCCACGCTCATGATACTTAAACTCCCCCCAAGTCCCCATAATCCGGGTCTGAAAATGAAGCCTACATGGAAGTGAAATCAATTACAGTTCCACCCTCATCCGCTGGGGGCTGGTGTCAGAAGAGAGCAAATCATGATTGACTCCCATGTTAAAAATACCAATTTCACAGCAGAAATAAACATGTTTACAGCCTGGATCCAAAACATGTTTTAGGTTTAATAGATATAGTTTGCACTCATGACAATTCTGAGGGGGGTGAATTTTTTTGTCACTCCTCTGTTTAAGTGTATTAAATGCCAAAAATTCTGAATAATTAATGAGCATCAGACCCACATGACTGCAGAGCTAGCTCCGTAGAAAGGCCTCAGCCTGAGCCTCGCCTGAAAACTGTTCCGCGATTTTTAGTCTCTCAACTTAGACCATTAGTTGTAGCATTTGTGCAATCGTTTTTGGATATTATTTGTGCAATTGTTGGACAAAGAGACTTGCTGTGGCATTAATTGCACTAATAGAGCATCCAAGGAGTCTCCACTTCATTTTTTTCGGTAAGTAAAATTATTTTTATGTATTTTAGGTCACTGCCGAGCTAAGCTTAGATTTTAACATGTACTGTTTAACCATGAAATTTAAATGTAATAGGATAAAACCCAGTGCATTTAACATAACGCTGCATTTTTGAAAATGGGTTGAAATATGAAATGTTGGTGGAGCTGGGTTCCGACTATCGGTCTGGACTCCCTCCCTTCAGCGGCAGCTCGGCGCATCTCTGATCGCAGCGGCGCCTGTCTGCTGCGCGTCTGCCGGCTTGTGGAGCACTCGGGAGACCTCTGTGTTCTACCCTGTTTTCCCTTTTGTGGAATTGTCCTCCCATTTTGGCTAAAAAACGTATTATTGGAGCCTATGGAAACGAATTGTCCAGTATATGTGTTGATGACTCCCCCACTTGAGGTGGGACCTCTGCCCTGACCTGGAGTCTTAGCCATCCTTAGAGATGTGATCAGGAAAAATTCCTGAAAATATTGACACTGGTCCAAAAACTGATCAAATTCAGTCGGAACACTGAGCTGTGTCACGTTGTGGGGATGTTTAGGACCCAAATATGCAGATAACCCAGACGACAAGAGGCAGAAGTTGGTTCAAAGTAAAAATCCTTTTATTTTGCAGGATAAAAGAACAAAAATAAATCCAAGGCAGCGAGCCAAAAGTCCAAAAGTCCTGGAGAACTGGACACCCAAAGCTCTCTTAGAGCACCAAAAACCTAGAGACAAAAAGCTCACTAAGAGCACGAACACACGCGGACAACAATACAATGGACCGACAACCACACAGAGACAAGACGGCTTAAATAGACTGGGAAGATGAGAGGGAGATGAATTGCAGGTGTGTGGGGAGAGGGACCAGGTGAACACAATTACTAAATCAGGGAGGAGGAAGAAAACACTGGTGGGAAAAAACACACTAAATAATGAAAGGATGTAACAAAGAAAAATGACCTAAGAGAAAAACAAAAGACCAGAAGGCATGAACCATAACTAATATTCTAAGGGGAAGCTGACACTAAAGGAAAACACTACAGAAAGAAACTACAGGGGCGTGGCTAAGAGGGGGCCAAGAGAGCACAGGACCTGGGAGAGGGAAGTCTGAGGGGGGAAACCTAGAGGGCAAATGGGGAACACCAGGAGACACATGAGGAAGACGCAGACACGACACATGAGGGCGCTAGAAGACACAAAAGGAGCACCTAGAGACGAATGAGGACAAAAGGAGACACATGAGGTGAGACGCAGAAAGACCATGACAAGCTGAAGTTTAAAGCTAAAAATCACGCAAACATACTGGAATCATTCCAGTCTCTTTGTGATCCACACTGTAAACATGCTGGTTTTTCAGGCGAATAATCTTTTAATGACCTGCGTTTTTTTTAAAGTTGTTAATAATATGTGTGTTATGTTGTTATTGTTTTAGTAATAGTGTTTGTTATTTGATTTCTGAACGGTGACATTCCAAACCAACTGTTTGGTAGTCACACTTGAGGGTTACGTCATCATTTAAAAATTATTCCTGGTAATACTGTATACCTTGGTAAAATGTGGAGGAAGTTGGACGGTATTAAAATTTGGATACTGCTTAAGCCTAGTAAACAGGACAGCAATGCTGCTTACAACAGTGCGGTAGTTTTGCAAACAAGTGCACATGCTTTGTGATTAACATCTGTACTTAAGCAGATGTCTAGCGTTATTGGCTAATGCTGAGTGGCGCTCAATTCATATGGCACAACGTTTTATCAGTGCAGGTTTAAAAAAAAAAAGAAGAAAAAAAATTCCTGAAAGGGGAACCTCCAGATTACTGCTTTAAACTCCAAAACAAACCCCTTTGTTAGTGGACAAGATAATAATTAATGCTGGTAAATAAGCAATACAAGTGACACAGTTATTAGAACCTGAGCTAATGTTACAATTTCATTTTATCTCATTAGATTCATATCTAACCTGATGAATCTAAAACAAATGGTTTTATGAGGAAATATTAGTCTAGATTCTAGACCATCATTTGTGCGAAAAATTCTTAACAAGTACATTTGTAAATAAAACTCAGCTCAGGGAGATGTGGTTCACAACTGAACTTATTTATTGTTTAAAGCAGCAGAACACAAAAACACTGGCATCTTATTCATTCTGGTCTACGATGCCCACAAAACATACAACACTGGCAAATATGCCAGCACACCTGAAGAGAAACCAACAAATGTAACATGTCTGAATAAATGTGAACTTTGTTTTAAATAGATATTAAATATAAACCCAAACATCAAAATAAGTGTTGGTGTAAATATTTTAAACAATTTTGGTTAAAATGAAATTCATAAATATAGCATAAAAATGAATTTTTATTTCAAGTGCAAAACAATTCATATAAATAGAAAATATTTAATGAATAAAGATTACAGGCTTACATTTGTCACTGCGTTTTCACAAGGTACCCTTGAACTCCAAGCAGTTTTGGCAAAATTGCTGCTCATCTTCTCAACAAGCAATTAATAGCTGAGTGCAATCATAAGAGAACTGCCCACACCGTTAAAAGGGGCAATCTGAAGCATGAAACCCAAACCCACACAGAGAACCATGAAACAACATATCAGAAAATATATCTGTTACATAACGTTGGAACAAGAAACAAGATTCCCACACTTGTGCACGGCCGTCTTTTCTGACCATCATTTATATGGGTGTGAGCGGTGCAGGTGTTTGGTTTTGGCTCGTTTGGAGAGTCCAACACGAATTGGACGGGTGCAGGTTTTCAAAGGCTCCAGTCTTCTGAGCTGTGCTGGAGGTCCAGCAGAAAAAAGAAAAGGTTTTAATACAAAGGCCAGTGTTTTCCTATGTTTTTTAACTTGTGTTCCCCTGAGCCATTTTCTCACACCCACTCAGTCAAATGTGCCGACAAATATCCAAAAGTAAAACAAACCAACTGATTGTTACATTGAAATCGTTCCACTAAAAGTTGCTAATGCTGAATCTCACTTCCTGTCTGGCTCATGTGATTTCTTTAACTTGCCCTACCATACCATTTTATTTATCAAGCGCATTTTAGCACAGCATGACAGCCGACCAAAGCGCCTTACATACAGTACAGAAAGAAGTACTAAAACATACATTGCATCATAAAACACAGCTAAGGGCTAATGGCTATTCTAAAAATGAATAAAACCTAATAAAAATATGAATTATAACAACTAAAATTAATACTTTTACAAAAAGCAAGTCAAGATGTAAAAGCCGGGTCATAAAAGTGCATTTTCAGTCGTGACTTGAAAGCCGCAATAGAAGCTGACTGGCGGATCATAAGAGGTAAGGCATTCCACAGAACAGGCGTCAAATGTACAAAAGCACACTCCCTCCTCATTTTATAATTCATTGAGGGGGTGCAAAGCAATATGTGGTTAGGTCAGTTAACTGCTGCAAAGTGGTTGCTCCATCAATTGCCAAATAAATCAGGCAATCTTCTGCGTAAATATGGTAGCTGTTGTGAAAGTGGTCAAAGACCCCAATGGTAACAAATATATGGTGAAAAGGAGCGGCCCCAGGACAGATCCCTGTGGCAGCCCCCATATAGCGGAAGCCAGGCAAAGTCCAGACACCCAGCTGCACGTTAAACACTCCAAACTTACAAATAAGACAGAAATCAGTCCAGTGCAGTACCTGCTAGACCCACCCACGACTTAAGGCGGTCTAACAGTACCTGGTGTTTCACAGTATCAAAAGCCTCTGAAAGATCCAGTAGCAGCAGCAGCACATAGGACCTCGAGTCTGATGCCACCAAGATGTCATTTTTCACATGAAGCAAAGCTAACTCAGTGCTGTAAACGGGCCTGAATGCTGATAGGCATTTGTCTCCATATGCGCCACAACTTGAGGACTAGAGCCCTGCACTGAAGCCCTAGGCCCTCTGGTCGGCCCGGCCCGACGGCCCGAGGGCCGGGCTTCGGGCCAACGACTGTGCAATTACCTCGGACACGGGCCGGGCGCCTTTATTTTTAATCGAAATCATTTAAAAAAATTGAAACACAAATGCAGCAGTAGAGCCCTGCGCGGGACTGTTTTCTTCATCCCACTCCTGCTCGCTCCCGCTGAATTTCTGACCATTACCGCCTGTAACCGCAACGTGTGTGTTACACTCCCGCCCGCACGTGCAGCGTGCATGTCTACTCCCGCCCACAACCGCAAAACTCGGAGAAATTATTACCTCACAATAAAAGAGATGCATTGAGTTTGCGTCCTCAACACGTCATTTTATAGGTTACCCGCTTTCACCGCAGCGCTACGCACCGTTTCATTCAATCAGGCTGTACAGCAGGATTTCCCCTCGTAGCGATATTTTCCCTAACTCTGATTGCTTCATGCTATAGATCGTTGGAAAGCTGCTTTTATGTACTTTTAGGAACCGTTGGAATTATTTGAATCTGATCAGCCATTCAAAAGTTATAAAACGGAGCATTTTGGATGACAAACTCGGCACGTCTCTGAATCTGTGTTGTGATTCGTTGCGCTCAAGACAGGGAATCCCGGTGGCTACCGTAATGTATTGTATGTGCACGGAAAGCCCCATTTTTAATCTTTTCAGCCCTTTTGGAATTTTAATGATATCTTGAACTAGAGCAGGGATCGGCAACCCACGGCTCTTCCATCCATCTGATGTGGCTCTCTGTGCTTGTAAAATAATGAATGGATATTTAAATAAAATGCTTTATATTTTACTGAATTAATTTTATATCTGTAAGTCAATTCTATGTGAAGATTGTCTGCGTAAACCTGAACAGTTCCAACCCAGTCTTACTGTGAGACCGTGTTGGGTCATGCTTGTGCGTAATCATATGCGCTTATATGAGCTGAAGAGGATGTGAGGTTCTGGGATTCTCCTCAGACGGCTCCTGGATGTGTCGCACATTGGAGACAGGAACAAGCGCTATTCAGCCAAAGTTTCTTAATCAGGGAACATTTTCTAAGTGACAAGTCTCTCTGAGAGACAGGGTTTGGAAAACACTCGCTTCAGTGGGATGAAGCTTCCCGCATGCGCTTCTGCGACGCTCGGATCCTGCACGTCTTTTAACGCATTGGTCAGGATTGACGCACTTTGTTTTCATTTAGTTGGTTAAAAAAAAGTCGGGCTTGGGCTCGGGCCGGGCCAGAGAATCCTGAAAACCTTTTCGGGCCAGGTCGGGCTGGGGCTCCACCCCCTCGGGCCGGGCCAGACACAGGCTCAGATTTTAGGCCCGTGCAGGGCTCTATTGAGGACTATTTTCTCGAGCACCTTTGAAAGCAATGATAGCTTTGCATTTGGAGGGAGATTATCAAAATCTGCTTTGTCCAGCTCAGGCTTTTTAAAAGTTGGCTGAACAACCGTTTTCTTAAAAGCCTGAGGAAACACGCCGGTGGAAAGACTGGTGTTCATAATTTCCAGCAATGATGAACCAAGTTCATGAAAAAGCTTACGCACCAACCGTGGCGGAAGAGTCTTCAGTAGAGCTGACAAGTTTCACAGGTTTTACAAATCTCTCAAGGTCACATAAGAGCACAGGGGCAAAAGTGTGCAGTGTTGGAGGGGCAGGAGGAGCAACCTCATAGATTTCCCCTGAAGGCACCAAACCCAGCCTAATCCCATAAATCTTATTGATAAAGTAGCATAGTGAGACAGATGGAATCAAACCATTAGATGAATCCAACAACGGTATGGAGTTAATGGTACTATAGCAGGGTATATACAGCAATCCTTAAGTAAAATTTACTACTTTTTAATACCTTTTTTTACTACCTTCAGAATTTTTTTAAAACCATCACAACACTAAATTGCAAGTGTTAATCAGCGACCTATTTACACATATTTTAACATATATAACATACAAAAAGAATAGACTTAGAGACTCACTGATGTTGACAACGTATTGCACATATTTATTTTACTTAGAAAATAAGCCAGGCACTTCTGTTCAGCGGTTCAGACAGTTGACTACGAGGCCTGAAATGATGCAGAACGACCACTGAATATGACGTCATCATTATGTGACCGGATATGCTAAAGTAGAGCTGCTCGATTAAGGCAAAAACAATAATCACGATTATTGTGACTGAAATTGAGATCTCGATTATCGAAGACAATTTTTCAATTCATGTAGATTTTTTATTTTATTTTTTTATTCAGTCATAAAATTGCTCAGGGCTAGAGCTGTGGCGACGCATCGATGACGTCGACGGCTCGATTCTAAAAATTCGTCGACGTCAGATCCGGTAGTCAACACACCGCGCCCACTTGTTGCATCCCCAGGAGTTTGTAAATGGAGGAGGAATCTGCCTGTTTTTCCTCTAGTTCGCCCTCTTCTCCACCTTCACTAACATCTCCGCCAAATACCGAAGACCCGGAACAATGTCCGTCTGCTGCTAGATTCCTTTCCTGTTTTGCCCGCCTTCGTCTCCCGGCAACGGACAACAACTTCCGGGGTCAGATGCGCTGCTTTGTCTCTACCGCAGATGTAGAAAATCACCGGGAGCGCTTCTCCCTTCATAAAGGAGCTTCTTTCAGACATTAGGAGAGCTGTTTTGGTGGTAGCAGTCTCTCCTCCGTGCTGGTCTGTTTGATGCTGGGTATTTTTGGTTTATTTAAACTTGGTAACTTGAATTTAATGTTGGTAAAGCTACTGTTAGCATTTTCGCTAACAGCTTCTTGCGTTTGGATAAGCGGTTACGTTTTGGTTTAGAGTTCATCTTTTTTGTGGTGCAGATCTCCCTTTTTTACATTTAGAGTGTTGTGGGTTTTCGATTTAGTTTAAAATATCACCTTAAGTTTGGTTTAACCGCCCAGTTTAGAGTTTGGACCTTTGGAGATCCTTATTTTGGTCCAGAACCATGTAATCGTTGCCCAGTGGGACATCCCAGGTTATTTGTACTTTTGTTTTAATTTCCCACAGGCAGAATTAGTTTTATTATTCCCAACCTGTGGATGGAAATATTTATGTTTTTTTGTAGTTGTGAATAAACCTGATCATCATTTTAACTTTTAAATCCCGTTATTGTCCCTTCCTTTTTGCACACAAGCCAAACTCCCCAGGAAGAGTCGTAACACCACTCGCCTCACGCACATAAGTGACCAAATCAAAGCAGCATGGAGACACTCCGTCTCCAACCACCTCTCAGGCAGCAGCCTGCACTCCCAACCTCTACAGTCACCAGAACATAACCAACCACGACACAATAAAAGCAGTGTTATACAGAATGGAAGGCCTGTAGTGTTTATTCTCTTACAGTAACAATTTATCAATTTTTTGGAAGAATTTATTTGAGATTTTTTTGTTTTTATTAATTGTGCAATAGAAAATAATCGCTAGATTAATCATCTAAATAGTCATTAGAATAGTCGACTATTCGATAAAATAATAGTCAGAATAATCGTTTTAAAAATAATTGTTTACCCCCAGCCCTACTCAGGGCACAATCAGGGCAAAAATAAACAAGAAACAAGATGATCACTAAAAGAACTCCTGATTCCCAGTATAAAAAGACCAATATACTTATAGCTCATAGTTTATGACCCAAGGGCTATAGACCTTGGTTTAACTCATTTAAGTCTAACCAGTACAGACCCAAATACCAATATCTTGCAAATACTGACAACAACAATTATACAGTGACATTTATAACAAATAAATGCAAATAAATTGATGTTCACAAAATGTTGCATAACATTTATTTAGTCGTGTCAAGGTGCTGTAGGAGCATGCACTAGCACCGTGTCTCAGAGAGATTAGTTATCAGCGTGAGGAACTTATTTCTACCTTATTTATAAACTATGTATTTACAAGTCCATCAGTTAATGTAATAATTGTCTCAACCACAGCTGCACCCCCACCCCCCAACCCGGTCTCACAGCAATCAGGGGCAAGCTGCACGTGTTTAGCACGCCGCACGCGCACATTTAGCCGTTTTTAGCGGCTCAGGAGCCCGCAGGTACGGTGTGTGTCACTCACTCTGGTTAATCCAAAAGAGAGCCGGCTCCGAGAGCTGTTTCTGTAGCAACCGACACTTCACTACATCATTCCCTTTCCTAAATGTCCTGAAGAACGGTCCGGAGCGCAGGCGGAGTGTTTAGCTAACCTGCAGGAAATGTCGACGACAGTTATCCAGAAAGTAGCTAAGGGTTACCAGAGACGTTTCTGAGGTGTTCGCTAGGTACTTTTAGGATTTAAAAAGTCAAGAAGGGGGTCTGAAAAGCTGTTGGAAATAGCGTCAAAGTCGCTAAGTTGGCAACACTGTGGAGGAGCGCTTCATTTGCAACACAGGTCAGCGCAAGCGGGAGGAGCAAATAATCTGTTTTGTTTTTATAATCGTTCAAAACATTTCATTTGGAATATATTTCTATGTTGATATTCATAATACGACACCTGATAGTCTGAAAAAAATAATACCTAATTTGGAAAAAATAATACCTCTGAGACCAAATTTAACACTTTTAATGGCCTTAAATTTGACTATTTTTATTTATCACTTTTTAATACTTTTTAAAACCCCGCGGACACCCTGTATAGTGTCTTGCATGGTCTCCTCTGTGCTGGACAGTCCATCCATCCATCTATTTTCAACCGCTTATCCAGAGTCGGGTCTCGGGAGCAGCAGCCTAAGCCGAGAGGCCCAGACTTCTCTCCATACAGAAGTCTTGTTCCCTGGTCTCACCGAACTCCTCCCATGCCTGGGTTTTTGCCTCCGCGACCACCGCATTCCGCTTGGACTGCTGCTACCCATCAGCTGCCTCTGGAGTCCCACAGGCCAAAAAGACCCGATAGGACTCTTCAGCTTGACAGCATCCCTAGCCGCCAGTTTCCAACAGCGAGTTCAGGGATTGCCACCACGACAGGCACCGACAACACTGTGGCCCCAGCTCCGGTCAGCCGCCTTGACAATAGAAGCATGGAACATGGCCCACTCTAACTTAATGTCCCTTGCCTCCCTTGGGACGTATTTGAAATTCTGTCAAAGGTGGGAATTGAAGCTCCTTCTGACAGGAGATTCTGCCAGACATTCCCAGCAGACCCTCACAATACGTTTGGGCCTGTCAGGTCTGACTGGCTTCCTCCTCCACCATCAAAGCCAACTTACCACCAGGTAGTGGCCAGTTGACAGTTCCGCCCCTCTCTTCACCCAAGTGTCCAAGACATGCAGCCACAGATCAGCTGAAACGCCAATAAAGTCGATCATCGAACTGCGGCCTCGATGCCTGATGCCAAGAGCACATATGGACACCTTTATGCTTGAACATGGTATTTGTTATGGACAATCCATGACATGCGCAGAAGTCCAGTAACAAAACACCGCTCGGATTCAGATCGGGGGGCCGTTCCTCCCAACCACCCCTCTCCAGGCCTCACTGTCGTTGCCCACATGAGCGTCCCCCAGCAGAATGAGGGATGGACAGTGGCATCAGAAAAATATTTATTCAATGCCAACCTAACGGCTTTCTGATCATGTCAAAGAGACTCCTTAAAAACTCAAAACGCAGTCAGCTCATCCTTCTTCCACCTCCGTTCCAGTTTCCTGCACTGGTGCCTAAGGCACTGAACTTGATCATCAATCCATGTGTCAGAAATTTCCTTTTTCCATTTCTGTCTGAGAGGGCCACAGAGTCCAGGGCAGCTAAGCAGGTAGCATTTAGCTGACAAAGAAGGCTATTCACTCCCTCTAGAGCACCGGAGGCAGATGAGAGAGGGTCAACATCCAAAACAGACACCAGCTGAGAGGCTGTGACCAATGAGATGAACCTTGAAAAACACAGCGGGCTGCCTCTTTAAGGGTGGGAGTAGGCAGAAAATAAACAGAACAGAGTAGTGATCTGAGAAGCCCACAGGAGCGACAGTCAGATCACGCACGTTCACTCCATTGAATAGCACCAGGTCCAGAGTATGAGAGCATGCATGGGTCAGATCATCCATTATCAGCTGGAGGCCAAAAGAGTCTAAGACAGCCAAAAAGTCAGTCACCAATTGCTTTGATGGACAGAAGACATGGATGTTAAAATCCCCCAGAACAACAACCTGGTCATACTTTGGCACGTAATCCGACAAAAGATCCGCAAGATCATTATAAATGCACTGCTATAGCTCAGTGGTCTATAGCATAAAACAAATAAAATAGCTGGCGAACAGCCAAGTTCAAACAGGGATATCTCAAAACTGGTGGGAGCCGGCAGGCAGGGGAGGTGTTTCAAGGGGAGAGAGCTAACAGACCCCCACCCCGACCCGACAGCTGAGATCTTTTAATAATCAGGCAGTCAGATGGGCACAGTTCAGCCAAGGAGAGGGGCCCTCCCAGTGTGACCCACGTTTCAGTCAAACAGAGAAGACTTACGGCAGAATCCATGAAAATATCCTTCAGAAGAGCAGTCTTACTCCCGATTGAGCAAGTACTGAGCAGCCCTATCCATAGAAAAGATAAAGCCAGTGTTGTAGACAGGTTGTAGCTCACTGGATCTCACTGGGTAAGTGAGGCTCCACCAGACAACTCAACCCGGCCGACGCCTCCGATGGAAGCTCCCACTGATAGAAACCACACCTCGTTGGTTCAATACCATAATGGGCTGTGGGGTTAGATCACACTGCGGCGAGTCATCCGATTGCCACCCAGAAATCCTCTAGAACAGACACAAGGATGTGCGAAGCCGAACGCAGACACCTCCACGTTTCGCCTGGCGCCTCCAGCAGCGCCTAGCAAGGCCCTGAGTGGTCAGGAGACCTCATCAAACAGGCGTCTGGAGGAGGGAGTATAGAACTGAAGAGATCCAGGTCTCGAATGAAGGCCAAGCAGGGTAAGTCGATCATACACAATTCCAGGATATGAGTAGACCAAGAAGTTATTCAAAAACCAGGAAACTAAAAGACAAAACAGGAGCAGTTGACAGCTCCTGTGCCAAAGCAGACTCCATCTTGTTCCAAAAAAAAAACCTAAAAAATAAAACTTCATGACAATCCCCATTCGAAGTAAAAAAAAAAGAATATCCAAATATTCTAAACTTATTTAAAAAATACAAATACTTTCAACTTGTCCTTAAGTTGTGTTATGATTCTTTTTCCAAACAATGCAACACAAGGATTCTCAGAAAATGAATCTAGATGAAGAGATTTAAAGAAAGAAAATGTCTTCCCTTTTTCCTGCTTTTCGATTCATTTAAAGGTATGGTTGACTGAAAAAACATTATTTAATGATTATTTCAGATTATAATCGGCCACTGGGTTTTTCATTCAGGCTGCACATGAAAATAGACTCCTACACCTATCTCCTGCATTAGCTTCTGATAGACGGTGAAACTCTAGGATTAAAAAATCCTGACAGATCTTTATACTTGTGTCCTTATTTCATTAATGGCATTTCAGATTTAGTTTTAAGCACTTGCAAAACAATGAATAAAATGTGGGCGTTGTCCTACTACAAGCATCAGTAAAAACCCTGAAAGTAAACTCACTTTGACTGAGTTGCTCCAACACAGGTAGATGTGAGAAGGAAGGAGACCACATCTTCTTGTTCTGCTCGACCTCCTGGGGCACTGAAAGCAACGAGACAAATCCATGTCTTTTTCACTGAATTCACCAAAGAACACATTTCATTTTCACCCACCAGCTTTTGTCAGCTTGCATTTAATAAATGCCACATACTTCTTTATTTATGAATACAGTTTAGATTTTTTGTAATTTATATTCAAACAAATCTTGTTGGTGTTGATGATTTTCTGAGAATGAGGAAGTTTAACTGGAACCTGCATGCTTCTCTTTAGTGCTTTTATGTTGGCACACTTTTCTGTTGAGGGGCACTTCCTGTTCTCCATCACTGCTGGCATTAAGAAACGAAGCCACCGGGTCAACTCCACACATCTCCAGACTGTGGTCTTCAACAGCTTTATCTAAACATCAATAGGAAACATTCAAATTCTACATGAAAAAAAATGTGTAAAAAGCAGATCTAGAAATACAAGTTTGCCTTTGATAAAAACTTCTTAAAAGTCAAAAAACATATCAAATTCAGTAAACATCCAACAAATGGGGTCTGATTTTTATGTTTTTCTCTACATTAAATGAGTTCATTAAAGAGGCCATATCATGGAAAATCCCCTCTTTTGGAGCTTTTTACCATGTGATATTGTTCTTCCATCATGAAAAATACCCCCAGACCTATTTTTGCTGCATTCATACATTTTCTGATCTCAGCTGTGAGTTTTCAGATTCTGTGTTAAGGACCTACAGACATGAGGACGGAAAATAAGTGCGTCATCAGGCATGTCTCCTCCCCCTGAAGCTAGTCTCAGATCTGAATCCTGCCTCCCCTAGAAGGCCACCAACGCCCAATAGAGCGGTTTATTTTATGCTGCAGTTGAGAACGTGACCTTCATGTCACAGATGACTGCTTTGCCTCCACCGCTACCAGAGTGGGTATTCTGACAACTACTTCTGCATTGGGGACAAAACACTACTGTAAAAACCATGCGTCCTGTCCACAAAGAAAGTGGTAATGGCCAGCACTGGACATGTGTGTTGGGTGACTGTTGTCTTATAATAGACTTGGTAGCCTAGTGGCTAGAACATCTGCAGTTTTACTATGACTTTACGCCGGTGTGACTCCCGATCGTGGAAGTAACTTCTTTTCTTATTTTTTTAGCCGCATTTCATTTTCTGATCCTTTATTTGTGATTACTTTAAAATATCAAGACTGATATGTATTTTTTTTTTACTTTCTTTGTTTATTTAGCCAGTGTGAGTCCATGTGAGGTGAGTTGATTAAATCAACTAAACTGCTGATTGGAAATGATCAAATTCAAAGATGTTTAGAGATGCAAAAGAAATCTGCTTCAGCTGACTAGATTACTGCTGACCAAAGATGGGGAATTGTGGCATCAACAAGTCCACTCCATGCTGTGATTTTGTTCTTTTCAGCAATTGAACAAGGTTAATTCACTGTGCTGTTTGAAATCACCTGGTTTTGTTGCTGAACTGCAGAAAAACACGGCAGGAAGATGACTTGTTGATGCCAAAATTACCCATGTCTGTTGCCTGGGAGTCGAACCAACGTCAGAACACGGCAAAACAAGATGAAAGGCAGTTGCTTTATCTGCTAAACGACCAAGACTAATGGGCTCAAAGCACGGGAGGTCACATCGCCTCTGCATTCATTCTCAATTAGACATGCACGAAAAAGCGCTAAACGCAGGTCTCTCTCCTGCTAAGCGACATGCCAAAAATGTGCATGTGAAATTTTTCACAAGCCAGCGAAGCAATCCCAGGATGTTGAAAATTTGTAACTTTTCGTCGCTGTCGCTCGGGCAAGGACCAATCAGTGGGGCGGACAGGATGCTTCTCAGTACAACTCCGGGCAAACATACATGGAACAGGAAGGGTTCAAACTTGCCGTGCCGAATTTCCCAGTTCCATAGTTGGGTCACGCCAGGGCGATTCCCATAGTGAAACACCGAACGAAGTTAGAAAAAGAACCAAATATATTTGTGTAACACGGTATTTTGATACTTATGTGTACGGTCAATAGTGTATGCAGTGTCTTAACCCTCCCAATTCAATTCAATTTCAATTCAATTGTATTTATATAGCGCCAAATCACGACAAGAGTCCTGACGCTACCCCAAAGTCCGCATTTAAATCGGGTTATGCAAGTTAGAGGTAACTCTTTCTATTTATGCTTGTAAACGGGTTATTCTGATCAACTCAGAAACCCGAATACCGACCTTAACCCGACCATAACCCGGATATTGGCTGCATGTAAACGTAGTCAGTGTGTCCTGTGTGCAGTGAGTACACCAGCTATAGTGTATAATACCTGGTGATGCATCATCTCTGTGGAGTCCTCCTGGTTGGCTGAAGCCCTCTGTGCCTTTTGATGTGTTTCTCTCCAGGGGTTTGGGTGCATCATACTGCTCAGGTGAACATGGCCTGCAGTCGCTTGCAAAGTCATTTCTACTGATATCAAAGAATAAACGGAGCTCTTTCAACACCCTGTCAAACTGTTCTTTCATTTCAAACTGCAAGCTGTTGTTGGGATCACTGTCATACTCAGGGGTGACAGCAGAACATTCTGAATGTGAATTGGATTCTTCGTGTGTGAGTTCAGAGGAGTCACAGGCCGATCCACAGTCAGGTTGTTGCTCCGGCCAAGTGAGTACATTGACATCTGCTGCTGGGTGAAAGTTTGGGCCATCATTACAAGCTGAATCGCTGCTAACAAATCCATTTGCCATGTTCCCGACGTGACACTCTCCTCCATCCTTCTCCACTGCCATCTTATTATGAACGTCAAGCTCTGCCGTTTGCATGTGGTGGTGGAGTTGTTGCTCGGGTGCTTTCTCTTTAGGCGAGCTGGTGAGAACAGGCATGCTGCCCAGGCCAGCATCATCGTCATCACCATCATCTGGTGAGAGTTTGATCTTTTCAAAAGTGTCAAACCCCCTGAGCACATGGCTGCTGAGAGTAAAGGCAGACGGGGGAAATCTGTCACTACTCGTTAGTGCTGTGGAGGTGCTTTGAGCATTTTCTGAATGGCTTAAATTTGGCTGACATGGAACAACTGCATCACACTCAGGGGGAAAAGTAATGGGCATGGATAAATCAGACCTGTATTGGTAAGGAGAGAAACCACTGAGCCTTTGCTCTGAATGATCTGCATGTAAAAAAGGCAATTTAGCCCCCTCCAACCATTCACTAACGCTTCCATCGGGTGACTCTTCCCTCGCGGTTCCTTTTATCTCTGACGTTTCACATCCACAGGTTTTTATTTCTGTTCCAAATTTTATTACCCCTCTTTGTTCTGTTCCTTTAGTGGTCCCATCCATGCCATTAATATCTGGACAATGTGGGTTATTGCTCAAACTCGCAAGCTCTTCTGTGACATCAGTACAGTTTAATTTGCTGTTTTGTTTGGATGTTTCTTCTTCCATCAATCCGTCATCTTCATCTTGTTGATTTTGTTGCTGAGATGTTCCTTCTTTATTGTTTTCTTTCTCTTTAAAAATGTGTGCAGCTTCCTTTCGACCATTTATCACAGCTGTCATGTCCACTTTGTCCCTTTCTTTCTCTGAAAACTCAACCTCTTGCATCTTGATGTAGTTAGGACTGGCAGCACAGCATCTGGACCAGCTCTGTTCCTTCAGCTCCTGGTGCACAAGATCATGGCTTCCTTCTGTTCCTCCCACCTTAGCAGGAGGGGGCTTCTTGGAACTGCTGCTGAGACTGGATTGGCAGTTGGCTCTGTTGTCTTGTGTATCAATGTTAGTCACTGAACAAGCCTGTGTGTATCCCAAACATATGAACTTGTTTTCATCTTGCATTGTTCTTTCTTGGTGGTTGAACTCCTTGTTCTGGTCTGCAGATAAAACTTGTGATGTACTGGCACTACAACAAAGGGGAAGAGTTATTTCCACGCTGCAGATTTGTCCTAACGCAGATAATTCTGTACCTTCAGTGCTGTCTGAGATACAGAGCCTCCCTTCAACCTCTTTATCAATTTCACTGCAGATTACAGGGTCAATTACACCAAAAGCGTCATTATCTCCTTCAGCGGGCTCTTGGCTGATTTCAGAAGCCACCGGCATCTCAGACAACTGATCAGCCTCCATGCACTTATTAATTTCAAAATTCTCAATTTGAACACTTGTGTCCATCACCCTGGCATCAGTAGGAACTGATCTCTCTGCACTTTCAGCAGCAGAGCAGATGAGAGTGTTGTTCATGCTGTTCTCATTGGCTTGGCCCTTTGTGTTTACATCCCAGACAGAGACAAATTCCCTCTCACAAGTCTGTGGCACTGATTCCTGCTTTTTAATTTCTCCAGAGGTTTCATCAGGGTTTGAGTAAAGTGGATTAGGATTTTCAAAATCCCTGAAAGATATGAGAATTTCACACCCAGCCTTACTCAGAGGGACGCTAAAATCAACCTCCTCTCTATCCTTACTGGTTTTCACTGCTTCGGTTGGTTGGCTGCCTGTTTGACACAGACCTGGGTCCACTACTGCATCTTTAGAGGAGTAATCAGGCTGGTTTGAACAGAAGGTATCTTCCATGAGTTGGCTGATATCAGTTTGTGCCCCATGCTCATTTAGATCAGGAAGACTGTAGAGTCTTAGATGATTACAGTCAGGAGGACTGGGTGTGTTCATCCTGGTACAAGGGAGAGATCCATCTGTATCATCTCTCAAACACAGACTGAGTGTGTCTGTTTTGGCCTCTGAAGGTTTCCCATCTCTCTCAGCACAAACATAACATCCTATCTTTGATTCTGTGTGAGTGTTACTACTCTGTGAAGTAATATCAGTAACAGATGTTAAAGTACTACCCTGTATTTTGTCACAATAGTTGTGATCATAATGTCCACATTCTGCAGTGAAAGTCAGCCCATCAGTCTTCTGCAGGTTTCTTGGTGACAGGCGACATTCCTGAGATGTCCGTGCGTCTGAAGTGTTGAACGTGCTGTTCCCAGATACGTCTTCTGTTACAGAACAATCGGTTCTCAGCCGCTTTGACAAAGGCAGTGAAGTGAGATCTGATTGTGGACTGACATCTTCTTGTGTGACGTAATCCATTTTCTTCAATCAATAAGACCTAAAACAGAAACTCACTGAGAGTGAACACAGCTTCTGAGAGCCACACACACACACACACACACACACACACACACACACACACACACACACACACACACACACACACGTGCACGCACTAAACGCGCTAAAGTAAATTTTGTCTGTTTTTATATTCACCAGAGTTAGATAAGTGTAAAAAAAAAACTATTTGTAACCAGCCTAGTCATTATTCTGATGCAGCAGTACTCTTTTAGCTTTAGCTTAGCATAAAACAATGTGAGTGAATGGTAACAAGTAGCTTTGAGTGTGAAAAAGTCATTAAAATTACTCAGTGATGATCCTAATTTTGCTTGGTGACTAGAAGTGTGAATCTTCACTAGTTTCACGTCTGGATTATGATTAGTGATGCACCGATATGAAATGTTTGGGCCGATACGGATATTAAGATCACTGTATGGCCAATAACTGATATTTGCTGATACCGATATATTGACATTAATGCTTCTTAAATCAGCAAATTTTGTATAGATTGAAAATTATTCAAGCTGAATTTACGTTATTATGTACGCACAACACACACATTTACGGTTCTGAGATGATTTCATTCACAGTTCACATGACTAAACAATTACACATCATCCTCTCCCATCCTCTGAAACAGGCAAACAAATGGAGACGAGAAGGAAAAAATGTCGGCTGTTAATATCGGCCCAGATTTATTAATCAAACCAATACCAATATGTTAAAAATTACTAATATCGGCCAATACCGATATTGATGCCGATATATTGTCCATCCCTAATTACAATTATTGTGTCAATTATTTGATTCAATTTGATATCTTATATTTCAGATCACAATTATTTCAAGGCCCCGAAAAACTTAAACTCCTCCACTTGGGGCAGGACCTCATCCTTGACCCGGAGATGGCATTCTACCCTTTTCCGAATCAAGACCATGGTCTCTGATTTAGAGGAGCTGATTCTCATCCCAGCTGCTTCACACTCTGCTGCAAACCGCTCCAGCAAAAGCCGGAGATCACGTTCTGGTAAAGCCAATAGGACCACATCATCTACAAAAAGCAGAGACCTGATCCTCAGGCCACCAGAACAGATGCCCTCAACACCTTGGCTGCACCTAGAAACCCTGTCCATAAAAGTTATGAACAGAATCGGTGACAAAGGTCAGCCTTGGTGGAGTCCAAATCTCACTGGGAATGAGCCCGACTTGCCAGCAACACGGACCAAGCTCTGACACCGGTCATACAGGGACCTAACAGCACTTATCAGAGGGCCTGGTACCCCATATTTGCCCCACAGGGCCCCCCGAGGGACGCGGTCGAATGCCTGCTCCACATCCTCAAAACACATGTAGGTTGGACCCCCCTAAGGGTACAAAGCTGGTTCCGTGTTCCACGGCCAGTACGGAAACCACATTGCTCCTCCTGAATCCGGTGAACACATTTTATAAGTCTAAGTCCTGTCAGGAAATGGTTGGTTGGTGTTGAAGTGGGTTCCAAACACAGGAGAACCTAGAGATTACTGAAAGGCTTGGAGGAAAAAAGGATAAACCATTAAACTGATCAAACCAAACAGGATCTAAGAACTAAACAGAAGAAGAGATAACTCCAAACAAAGGGGAAATAAACAGCAAAGGAAACATGGGGGTCAAAGGTCAAAAACACACAAGGAGAACACTAAACCAAGTACTAGGAATGGTCCGATCTGATCGTGTGATCGGAAATTTTCAAAAAAATCTTAATCAGTGAAAAAGATCAGTTTTAACCTTATAAAAAAGAAATATGACTTTTTAATTAATCCAGAGATTTTCAAACGGAATAATAATGGCTTATTTTTTATCTCAACAAGTTCCTCTACATCAGTGTTCTTTATTTCTTGGAAGAAAACACCACCATTACCTCACACAATTTACGGCAGGCAAGTATTCAGACACTTTAACATGCAGCTGTTAGCAAGTAGGCTAATGCAGAGCTAAAGTGTCTACATCGGAGTTAAATTGTCTGTACTTTAAACCTGACAGCAAAGGCAGTGTACCAGCCACTTGTAATGTGTGTGGGAATGCACCGATACGATACTGGTATCGGCACCGATACCAATACCAGTATTGTATCGGTAAAAGTTAACCGATACCAATGCAGTTGCTTGAAAATGGCTTCACTATAACTTGTCATTTCTGTTCACCTAATATTTTAGTTTTGTTATGATTTCCATTCATTTATTTTACTTTTTATCTACCTCACAGTCTTTTCCAGTTGAAAGCAGAGAAGAAAATAAAATCTGTATTCCAAATCATTGCATTTTTTGTGTGGTAGAAGTATTGGTATTGGTAATCGGTATCGGCAAGTACTCAGATCCAAGTATCGGTATCGTATCGGTTTGGAAAAAAGTGGTATTGTTGCATCCATAAATGTGTGCATACTGGGCATTTAACATGCAGGAAAAGACAGCTGCATGATAAGCTGCCATCAAAACAAACTACTTTGTCTTTCAGGTATTCTTTACATACCTGAAAACTCGGAGGGTGTGAAAAAGGAGGACAAGAGGAGTCCCCTTTCCATTCTCTGAGTGACTGAAAACATTACTGAAACCCGACAGAAATCCCCCACCCCACCCTTCAAAACAAAAACTCTTCGGATATACAAGATTCACGTGATTGCCACATTTGGCTTCAAAAACTGCGATTTTCAACAAAAAGCGACAAATTTGCAGGTATGCCTTTGGCTTCTTTCCCTTCAGGCGTCGCCAGAGCGAATCATTATAAGTCCCAGTTCACAGAGACATCTCTTACAATAACACAGAGCTAGCCAACAGTGAAAGATAAGTTAATAAACACAGAGAACTTGCAGAAGGTTAGCAAAACGTTGGACTTTCTCATTCTTATTCAATGGGAGCTGGAGAGAGTAACAGCGTCGCTGTCATATTGGGTTTTCTTTTTAATTATGCCATACTATATATCTGATTTTGTTAAAAATCCTATTAAAATGTGTTTTTAGTTGAATAAACATCTCTCCAGTAAAAATAAATGCACTGGGGGCAATTGGGGACCCATCCAAGATGGCAGCTCAGTCCACAGGGTGTCTATGTATATGATGCAGGGTTTCCCCCAGCGCTTTATAAGCCTGGCGGCCTGCCAGGTTAAGCGTCATGCCCCGCCCCCCTCCCCGACCCTACCGTGTCCGCTGACACGAACGGCGTAACAAAACCTCCATCAGCTGATACTAGTGAGAAACAGCAGCAAAACGTGTGCACCCCCTCCACCGCCTTCACGGAGGAGCGCTGCGGGACGGAGTGCGCGGTCCCCCCTGCTCTCACGGAGGAGCGCTGGGGACAGAGCGCGCGACCGTCCCCCCCGAATCCGCCAGGCTTAACTCATTTTCTGGGGGAAACCCTGTGATGCCTGTGGTGCCAATAGCTACAAGTTTTGTGCAGATAAAAGTTAGCCTGCTGGCCGACCGGAAAGGTAGGAGACTTAGGCTCTCTATAATCTTTCCCCTTCTCACACGTACCCTGGTTTGGTGCAGGTTTTGGTTTTGTTTCTTATTGTTTGCATGGTTTGTTTTTCTGTTCTGTTAAAGGTTTGAAATATCGCCTCATTTCTCAGTTTGTCCTCATTCTCTGATGCCCACGCGTACATCATAAATAAGTAAACTCGTGAGAACACACAGGCCTGATGGGAATTGTAGTAGCATATAAGAGTAACTATACTGATGAGGAAACACTTGGTCATCACAATTGACTACAACCACTCTTTGGCATAGTGGCGTGCCAAGGCTTTGCCATGCATCTTCCCTACACAAAAACAAACAGCTTGCATTTGTTCAATAAAGTTCAGGGGAAAATGGTGATGCACAAGTGCTACATCTAAAAATTATTTATCGCACAGAGTTTTTTTCCTTTCACATGCGACATATATGTTGCACTGTACAGCCCTGACTTAGCATTCATGGACTCACCTATCTTCACTCACGACGGGAAAGGCTGTTGTTGATCAGCAAAGAATGTCTCCGCTAGTAAAAGCTAACCGTTAGCATTTGCAACTCCACCACACAAGAGAACTCTTCCATGCTTGTGTTATTTGTGGAGAAAAACCATCAATGTTGCAGTCAGTGGTAGAGTAGCTGTTAGCCAATCAGAGGAGAGATATCCAAATATCAGGAAATAAGACCTGGCATGTTAAAGCTCTCCTCTGATGTGGATCACTTCATGCTCCTGAAATAAGCACATCGGAGCTATTTAAATATTAAATTAAGCCAAAATATGCAAGAAGAAAAAAACAAGTGTTTTGAGGATAATGATGTATGAAAAAGGAAGAGTACTTTAAAACCCCTGAGTTTTTGTTTATTTGAGACTAAATGAAGCCCATAAAAAAGTATAAAAACACGCTGCAGGCTGTGTTCTGCTGTTGTGTGCTCGCTCTGGTACTAGAGTCATTAAAAATATATCACAGTAATGAGATCAGAGAACTACTGGGACAGTTTTGAAAAAGAAATGCAACCCAGAGTCTAAAGCTATGTTTGAAATGAAAGTATCATTTTACAAAGAAATAACAACAACACTATGCTGCAAAGCTAAAGAGACTAATTAAGTACTTAAAAAATCTATTTAACTTACTGTGTGTGTGGATGGTTACATCAGATGGTGCTGTTTATCTCAAATCGGACTTCGTTCTCAGGAGTGTGGGTTGTTACTTGGTTCTTTAAGTGGGACGACTTGTTAAATTTCAGAATTCTGTCGCAACCTTGAAAGAATAACAAAGGCACATGTAACTGGGGATTTTGCTGTGATAAAAAGATATGTGAGAAGGAAATACGTGACAATAAAGCTGACCAGTTATTAATAAACAAAATCTTAAGCAGGAATTAGTATCCAAGTGAGAACATACAGTATATTTGGGAAAAATGTTTACTGGTACTATTTTTCAATATTTATATATTAAATATTCTTCATTTCTGTCACCATAGCACATCAGATCTGCATTCAAGTGTACGTCACTTGAACATTATGATTTACAGGTGCTGGTCATAAAGTTAGAATATCATGACAAGGTGGATTTATTTTAGTAATTCCATTCAAAAAGTGAACCTTGTATATTATATTCATTCATTACACAGACTGATATATTTCAAATGTTTATTGATTTAATTTTGATGATTATAACTGACAATTAATACAAATCTCTAATTAAATATCTCAGAATATTAGAATATCGATTAAGACCAATGCAAAAAAAAAAGGATTTTTGAAATGTTGGCAATCTGAAAAGTATGAACATAAAAGTATGAGCATGTACAGCACTCAGTATTTAGGGCTCCTCTGGTCTGGATTACTGCAGCAATGTGGCGTGGCATGGTCGATCAGTCTGTGGCACTGCTCAAGTGTTATGAGAGCCCATGCTGCTCTGATAGTGGCCTTCAGCTCTTCTTAATTGTTCTGACGTATTGCATCTTCCTCTTCACAATACCCGCAACATGGATTCTGTGCCTCTCCTCTCTTCCTCCAGACTCTGGGACCTTGATTTCCAAAGGAAATGCAAAATTTACTTTCATCAGAGAACATAACTTTGGACCACTCATCAGCAGTCAAGTCCTTTCAGTCTTTAGCCCAGGCGAGATGCTTCTGATGCTGTCTCTTGTTCAATAGTGGCTTGACAGAAGGAATGTGACAGCAGAAACCAGGTTTTGCGTGTGTGGTGGTTCTTGAAGCACTGACTCCAGCTGCAGTCCACTCTGTGAATCTCCCCCACATTTTTGAATGAGTTTTGTTACACAATCCTCTCCAGGGTGTGGTTATCCCCATTGCTTCTACACTTTTTCTACCACATCTTGTCCTTCCCTTCACCTCTCTATTAACTCATTCACTGCCAATGACTACTAAAGTCGTCATTTGCATTTTTTTACTGTTTGGGCATCGGAACGAGCCCCCGCACTGTGAGAACAAACATCTCAGCTCTAAAGCTGATCTTCATCTGCATACGTCACACGTCACATGATCAGGAAGCAGAAAATCCATGTGTTAGGAGACCATTTTGGGCCGCTGCTGTAAAAAAAAAGATGAGGCGCAAACCGGAAAAGCGTCTGCCGATCACAATTCAACAACGGATTGTGAAAGAATGGATAAAGCTCAAAACCTGCAAATTCTTCCTGATGTTAGAGGTGAGTCTCCCCTTTGTTTTGGTTGTTTTGGCGTCGACATCATCCTGGCGCGCAACTAGGGTTGTCACGGTAACCGGTATAGCGGTAAACCCCGGTAAAAAAGTTGACAATAAAAATAACCGTCCAGTTTTTAAAAAACTAAATTATCTCGGTGGGTTTACCGTGGCCGCGGTTTCGGCGCGGTGACCCTTACCAGCCACCGTCGCTTCAGCTGAAGTTCCCGCGGCGCGCACACGCACTTTTTAGTTTGCAACGGCACCAAAACTTTGAAGCTGAAATAATGGCCGAAGGAGGAGACGGCAGCGCCCAGGACATCCATCAGCCCTCAAAGAAGACTAAATCGGAAGTATGGGCATATTTTGGATTTCTGTAAAATGCTGAGGGACAGTTAATAGAAGACGGCTATCCCGTTTGCAGAACGTGCAGGAAACAAGTGTCTGCAAAAGGCAGCAACACTTCAAATCTAATGGCACATCTGCGTGACCATCACCCACGTCTCCACAGCCAGTGCAAGGTAAGTTAACATTAGCATTTTAGCTTAAATGCATGACGTGAGGACTTTTGGCTGAGGGAGAATACAACGAGTCACTATATACTGCAGCCGCAGCGTCCTCTGCCAGCATTTAAACCGCGTCACGGACATCCTGTTGCTGGATGAAGCATCTTATTTGTTGATGATGAAGAGAAATATACAATTAGTTCCTTGTCATTGATTTGTTTACTTATTCAATGCCATTTATACTTGAACATTTGGATTTGATTACATAGTGTAGTAGTTATTTTAATAATTTGTTTAAAGTGGCTATTTATTTTAAATACATATTTTTTTAAGGTTGACTTGTACAGTGCTCAAGTCAAGTGAAGACTGGAGTTTTAGATTTTCATTTTGATAATGAAGAAAACAAGTATATGAGAAAACAAGTGGTGTTTCTTTGATTTGTTTACATATTGTTTATGTTTTGAATGTTTGGATTTGTATAATTTAAACCTGCACTGACTACTGTAACACGTTCCAGAAAAAGAAGCTATTTGTTCCTTTACTTGTGAAAAGTTGCACTTTTGCTAAGGCTTTGTGTTATTTTAGGTTTAATAAACACTGTTAAACCTTTTCAGAACTATTTCAGTTTGTGTAGAACAGGACTATCAATGCTTTCTGAACATATGCAACACCGTTTAAAAAAATACCGCGATAATACCGAAAACCGTGATAATTTTGGTCACAATAACCGTGAGGTTAAATTTTCATACCGTGACAACCCTACGCGCAACGTTCTGTGACTCTTAAAAAAACAGTAAAAATGGTGAAAAAAGCTGGCAGCGAAGGGCTTTACCGATCAGGAAATGGCTGGCAGTGAATGAGTTAATGTGCTCGGACACAAAGCTCTGTGAACAGCCAGCCTCTTTAGCAATGACCTGTTCTGCCTTGCCCTCCTTGTGGAAGATGTCTATGGTCGTCTTCTGGACAACTGTCAAGCCAGTAGTCGTCCTCATGATTGTGTAGCCTACATAACAAGACTAAGGATGTGTCCGAATCCAAGGGCAGGATGCATTTTGAGGTCGATGACATCTCAGCGCAGCGATGAGTACTGACCTAATTCCAAGAATACTCACTGTCCTCGCTCCACCCATATTTGGAGGATGGGTCTGGTCTATCCTCACAGAGCAAGGCTGTCCCAGCATGCTTTGCGCGCCTGCCGTTGGATTTTCAACAGGAAGATAAACATGAAAGCAAGTTTTAAACGTATGTTTGTTTAAAAAATATCGGTAGAAATCTAAAAAGCTTAAAGCGGTTTGGTTTATAGACATTTTCCGTTTGTACATTTTAGGCAGAAATCAGGCAGAACGAGCTTGTTTGGTGGGGTTCCGTAGTTATTCCCATTTGTGTGTGTGTGTGTGTGTGTGTGTGTGTGTGTGTGTGCAAATGAAGCTTGTCATTTGTTTTAGGGACAACAGGGCACTTTTATTAAGCTTAGAGGTAAAGAATGAAGCTGTTTACACATGACCACAGTAGTTCATCGTGTGTTCTGCTGTGAAAAGTAAAGTTCTATATTCAGGGATTTACACAGTTGACACGTTATAAAGAACAATTAAAAATAGTTTGTGTGAAGAATATAATTTTTAAATTTTCATGTGGATAAATGTAAAAATGTGTTAATTGCCTTTTTGTCACCTGTGATTTCTGATTTTCTGTGTTTAGGGCTGCAAGTGTCCACGGTCAGGAGAGGCTCACTGCTGCTGTTTTACCCTGGTGATCCTCCTGGGAGAGTGGCCTTCAAGTGTTATCACATTAATGTTATTTAGTTGTTTGATATTTGAACATGTTTATTAAAACAAATACTAACTGATAACTCATTTTGGTCATTAAGTTTATTGCCAGTTTTATTATTTACATATGTTTTTGAACATGTTACATGAACAGAATGAAAGGATGGTAAGGAGACAAGATTATTCATAATACGTGACATTTATTTACAGATCTGCAACTTGATCTGCTGCAGGAGGATCCCAGACGTGGATGGAGGGCTGGAACAGACCCGTGGCTGAACATTTCTAGTCAGAGGGTGGTGCATCATACAGGACAGTCTCCGGAGAGAGCTTTGGGATGCTTCCTTTCACTGTCCACTCCATCGTCCATCTACAGGGCCTGCTGGGCTATCTCAATGGACGGCTGTTACATCTCTAAGACGTATTCAGAAATATGAAATGAGGAGATGGTTTATGGATCCACTAGTGCAACAATTGTCACTCTTCAACAAATAAAACCACAGTGTTTTAATAGAGGCTCCTGCATAAATGATTTGCCTGTTAATAGTAGTGGTGGTCTGCTGGTACCTCCTCCAGGACAGAGCACAGCTGAGCACCTCCACACACATCTTCCTCAGGCTCATCCTCCTGGGCCACAACTTCACCAGCACAGAGGCAGATGTGCAGAATAGGCATTCTGACCTGTAATAGATAAAAAATAGTTTTGCTTAAATAGAAAAATGTAAAACAAACATATAACCTGCAGTACATTGGTTCTGTTGTGTTTAAAGATAAGCAGCAGTGAATAGTTAAACAAAAACTACAAAGAATTTACATTTTTAAGACAGATCTGAACATTATTAAGCTTGGTTTGAATAAACACATGCACGTTGAAAACACTTCAATGCTATTTTATTAACAAAAAGCCTGTTTTTAAAATGTTTACACCCACTTTATGTAAAATAAGAAGTGCTAAGGTCCATTTAACATTAGAAAATGTCCTACATTTCATTCAACATTTATAATGCATTTCATATATTAATCAACTACATGTTAATATTCTGTAGTAATGTGTTGTGTACATTTAACCACAGCTCATTCTGTAGCTTAAAACATAAATGAAACGATCAAAAGTTAACATGTAAGTCCTGAAAGCTCGTAGAATAAACAAAATTACTTTACCTGAAAACAGTTGTGAACAAACACTGGTGATGGAGGTACAGCTTCTAAGATATTCCTGCTCGTTTTTCGCTAGCTTTAGCATTTTTCCTTAGCGTGTAGCTGCCGCCACGGCTGTGACGGGACCTACAGGCCACCGCTGGGGTGAAGGCTAGACTGTCCAAATACAGAGCTGCTGGCTTCCAGTTTTAGCGGTCGAGCAAGGACCCGACCTTGCTGGACCGGTAATGACGCGTCCTCACAAGCATCCTGCCCCAGGATTTGGACACACAATAAGAGATCGTTTAAAGCCTTTAGCCGGTCTTTTGAACTAGCTGATTAGAGTGTGGCACCAGGGATCTTCAATAGTGAAGCTTTTCACCATACTCTAACATTCTGATTTACTGAATTTGGGATTTTCATTAGTTGTCAGTTATAATGATCAAAATTAAACATTTGAAAAATATCAGTCTGTTTGGTGAATTAATCTAATGTACAAGTTTCATATTTTAATGGAATTACTAAAATGAATCAACTTTGTCATGATTTTCTAATTCTATGACCAGCACCTGTATTGACCGTTTGCACGTGACGTCACGTCTCTCATGTGACCGCCCCCTTCGCTATGATGGCTGGAAAAAAGACCGTTTACACCCGTAGAAACTCCAGTGAAGGTAGTCAAAACAAATGAAAAATGAATGACCCACACTTGTATAGCGCTTCTCAGAGTACGGACTCCAAAGCGCTTTACACTACAGTGTAGTATTCATCCATTCACACACACATTCACACACTGATGGTGATGAGCTACGATGTAGCCACAGCTGCCCTGGGGCGCACTGACAGAGGCGAGGCTGCCGAGCACAGGCGCCACCGGTCCCTCCGACCACCACCAGCAGGCAAGGTGGGTTAAGAGTCTTGCCCAAGGACACAACAGCAGAATTCTCTGTCCGGAGCAAGGACCGAACCTGCAACCTTCCGGTTACTGGACAACCCGCTCAACCTGTTGAGCTACTGCTGCCCCAAAACAAGCCAAAACAAAGGTTTTCTGATATTACACACACTGACTTAACTGAGTTTGCAGTTGGTTTAGGGATGCCACTGATTATCTAGTTAGGGTTATATTCTGTGTTGTCGTGTACCAAAATTACATCTTTACCTTGAGATGTTTTAACTGCAGTCGTCTGCCATTAAGACTGGAAAACTGTCACAGAAAAAGAAAATCCTTATTTTGATGTCTGACAAAAAATTTTAAGTTATTTAAGCAGAAGACATGGAACTCTTAATCAATGAGCTAGTTGTATAAACACAATGAGCCTGGATTTTTTTTGTGATATTATTGTTCATTCATGATATTATTGTTTATTCATGAACTCAACACATTACATTAGTGATTTAAACATATTCTGTACAGTTCAGTTTCAGGACTAAGCTAATTAGCCACCCACTGGTTAAAAATATGTTCATGTTATTTTAACTATTTATCTAAGGTTAGATAACACGCATATAGTTAGCGACAACCATCCCTTTGATTTAATGATAATTAGTGAAAGTAACTCTTACTTTACTCACCTTGAACGACTCGTTTACATTAAACCTGATGCGTTAGCTTGCTAACTAGCTCTTCGCTCAGTGGCGCGAAAGTGCGGACACTTAAAAAAAGGCACTTTCTGTCCTACAAAAAAAAGGACTTATATCGGAATCTTGCCAGTGGGGATACCAAAATATTAATAAATTAATAAAAATGAACGTGTGTGGTATAAAAGTTGCGGTTCGTCGTGTTTGATGCGAGTAGAGCAGAGAGAGACTGATGAACGCAGCCAGCAGCATCAGCAGCGCTCCCTGCCTGAGCGTCTCCTCTCTGCTCAGCAGCAGCAGCAGCAGCAGCAGCAGAAGCCAGGCAGCACTTGGTGTTCAACAGCATCTTCCTACGGACCTCCACCGCGCACTTCCTCACTTTTATTCTTCATACAGTTGAACTAAAACCGCGTTAGAACGGAACAAAACTTATAGGAGAAAACCTCGAATCTTCCCGGAGCGACTCATTTAAAAAGCGTTTGGTATATTTTTATTCTTTCTTTTCTTGGTTCGTCCTCGCAGGGGTTTCTGTGACCACTCCAGACATCAAACCACCGGACTTCCTTCTTTCACTTCGCTCACGAGGTAGGATGGATGTTTTATTGACAGAAAACTGCATTTTATTGTAATATTTTTCATACTGGCATGATGCAACCTGGTGCGTCATCCTTTTAATTTCCCGAGTGATTGATTGTGTTCATATTAGCGTTTTTCTTTTTTAATAACCACAGCTGCTGGATCCAATCCTTGTGGTATTTTTGTGCCTTTTACCTAAACATGACACACACACACACACACACACACACACACACACACACACACACACACACACACACACACACACACACACACACACACACACACACACACCAGGCATTTTGAGTCAGCATCTAAAGTGTAGAGGTGATAAGCACAGGTGCCAGCTGGTTTGTGCTTATGTCACTGTAGCTGCTTGCATTTTCTCGGTTATAATTGTCCCTTGCGTGGGGTGGGTGGCTTGGCGTGACAAGATGTGTGTTGCATCCTCCTCTTGCAGCTAGTTTAGAGTTGCAGTGTCTGTACGCGCGTGTGTGTGCGTGACAGAGAGGGAGAGAGAGGAGGTGGGGGTGTCTTCCTAACCCATCCTCAGGGGATGCTACTTTTTTCTAATCAGTGCAGACATGAGCACATCTCATCCACGATGCTTCTCCCCCACATAGGCACACACGCACGTGCGCGCTCTTGCACAGAATTCTAGTCAACAACAAGATGAGACAAAAACCTGTCAGATTAGCCAGAATTAAAAACTCATTCGCTTTTGTTAGCATTTGATATAGCCGTGCTTCACCAGACTCTGCCCTCCTCTCAAGGTCAGCCCCTGCTGATCATAGGGGTGGCTTTATGTAATAGCCCAGTGCCTGGCTCAGGGGCAGCTCTGGTGGCGTTGATGAAAATCAAAGTCCCAGTTATAACTATAAACCTTGGGGTCAGGCTGCACCTGTCACCTGATGTGTCAGATTCAAGCCCAATGACTCAGGTTTAGAGTAAGCATTACACTGCAAGATGACCCGGGGCGTCTTGTCCAGCACTTAGCCTCTGTCTTGCTAAAGTAAAACACAGACATTTGCTGATGATGCACCAGCTGCCTGTATTTTTCTGTCTTCCTCCCTTTCTCATATTAAATGTGAGTTAGTGGTGCAGAACATCACAGTGCATAGAAACATGCAGGCTGGGGTGTGTTCACTGTTACTCAACAAGAGCGTCATCATGCCTCTGGATTTGTCTCAGCTCACACTCGGATTACTTTTGCATCACTGTTTTTCCCCCCCATTGCGCTTTCTCCTGTTAAAAATGAGTACGTCAGAGAAAAGGTGGAGAATTGATCGCATTTGAAGGCTGAGCAGAGAGAACTCCATCATGTAACGCTGAAAAGGGGTTTGTTTCCAGTATCGGTTTGTTGCTTCACACACATGACAGTAACAAGACAGATGGGGGAGTGTCAGGGCTTGTAGGTAGCTCTGAAGTGTAGCAATCAGTGGAGGACTTAAGATAAATTCTAATATAAGAAACTAAACAAAAAGTCTTGGAAGATGATGATTTTACAAGGACACAAGTCCACCATGATTTATGTAGAGTAGGGCTGATATTGTATAGGAGCTTCCATAAGGTCTCTTAAGTATTTGATAGGGATATGTTTGACGCAGTTTCTTCCAGAAATCGTTGCAGAGCCATCACACAGCAATGCAATTCAACTTAATTTTGTTTCTGAGGCAGAAGTGTAAGTAATGTGAGAAGATTATTGGTGGTGGTGGGAGGGGGTTGCAACTTACAACCAACCTTTGATTAAATGAGGTAAAAACAAGACATAACTGAGATACTTACAGGCCTTTTCATTTAGTACTTACTAAGCATGGCTTTACTTGTCTAGGCAGGGTTCAATCAGTTTATTTTAGTTGCAGGTCTATTATTACCGCCCCATTTGTTTTGCCTTCTTCGATGTTGTTCCAAGGTAGAAAACACAATATCAATCACTGATTGGCTAGTTGGGGGTGGTCACTGGTTGCTCCAGGATTTTTCGCCTGCAGCCTTTTCTAGGTCTTTGCAGGATTTGACAAAAAGCCACCAACTCAGCAGAACAGAGCCGTGTCCAGGACTTTTAAAATGGGGTGGCCCATGTGGGGCACTTGTCTATTTATGGGTGGCACCAATGGATATGCTTATTTATTTATTTACACAAATTGTTTATTTATTTATTTGCTTTCTAGTGAATTTTTGAGTTTCACATTGCACAATCACCATATTTTTTTTCCTCTTCATCTTCTACTTTTGTGGTGGTTAGCAAGTCACTTCTTGTTGCATTACTGCCACCAACTGGAGTTGAGTGGGACTCTAAATACTCTGTATGTGAGTATGAAAAAATGTTAATATTAATACTAATACTACACACCTGGGCTAGAAAACAAGGTGAAAGGTGCATGCAACCACACACTATTTTGGAGTTTACAACTCAAGCCTTTTGTCGACAATGTAAAGTCAATTTAAACTGGAACTTAGTGGGGTGGCACCTGGGGTGGCCAATCAGATTCTAAGGGTGGCATGTGCTACCCCAGGCCACTCCCTGGACACGCCCCTGCAGCAGAATATTCAATCACACAACCATGTGGTTATGTTGAGTAGTGTTTTTGTGTCACATACAGATAACCTCACGATACTTTCATGTCATGTACTGATCACCTTGTGATTATGCTTTGCGTCAGGTTGCCACCCTGCTTTAGACCTACCCACTAGAAGCATTTCTCAGTTGTAATGGAACAACCACCCAAACCGTGTAGAGTTGAGCCTGGGGCTGAAACGATTCCTCGAGTACCTCGAATAATTCCAGTACAAAAAAGCCTCGAGTCAAATTATCTGCCTTGAGGCTTTGGTTAATTCGTGTTTAATTAATTCATGGCTTTGCAATCGCCTGGGGTCATGTTTCACCCGGTCCAAAATAAGTGACGTACATACACACTGCACTGAATGCACACGCAAGTAGCGACTGTAATGTGGACCCCGGTGGAGTGCGAAAAAGACAGAAAATGTCAAAAGTGTGGGACCATTTTTCACGTCGTAAGGCGGAAAACGTAGTCCAGTGTAAATACTGTAAAACGGATTTAGCCTACCACAACACCACATCCTCGATGCTGCAGCACCTGACCAGGAAACATCCACATGTAAAAGTTACTTCTGCAAGCGAACTCAGAGGTCCACTATATATTCTGCAGACACTGTGACTTTTTCATTTGTAGCACTCAGGTTCAGCTCACATTGTGCATCTGGTAGCAACACGTCGGATCTAAAAATGTTCTAAAAATAGCAGTTTTTACACAACACGTCAGACTTTTTATTGTGTTGTTATTGATGTCTGTTGTCCCTCGGGATTGCTGCAGGAGGACGCAGGTATTTATGAGTGGTGGAGGAAAACGAAAGAAAGTAAATAAATGTTTTGTGATCAGTATAATTTGACATAACCACGGCAAACATGATTTCTCGACAATCCTTGTTGTTGTGTGAGAAAAAAAGTGTAGAAATTAAAACGGACGTGTGTTAATAGGGAAATAGCTGGCAAGCCATGTTTGCGCATGCGCCGTGAGCGGTTCTGGTGCTGTTTGGGCCACAGCCGCTCACAGCGCTGCTTCACCAGTTTCACTCCTTGTTTTTGTCTGGCTTGCCAGGCTAGTAGATTCTCGCATGAGGGGGAAATTGGCTCAAGTTGTATACTTATTTTTTGCACAGGCATTTGTTTACTATGAAGTAAAGTTGAAGTGCTTAAGTTTTGAAAACTAATTTTGAATAAAACTGGAAGAATAATTGGCAATTACTTGCTCATTTTAAGAGGTATTTCGTATTTTATAACATACTATTTGATACAATGGTTTACAAACACAAAAGGATAATTTATTAGAGTACTCGATTATTCGATAAAAGATTCAATAGAGTACTCGATTACAAAAATATTCGATAGCTGCAGCCCTAGTTGAGCCACAGAGTGAGTTCACTGATTGTGAAAATGTCACATAAAATACAATTTTTTATTTTTACTTGAAAAAGGTAAGATGATGAATTAAAAAAAATCTGATTTTTGCATTTTACATTGGCCAATTACCTATTAAGTTAATAATTCTGAATATTGACCAATACTGTGTGATCTCCAGCCTGTTACTTCATACATCTATTTCTTGCAGAACTAAACAGAAATTTAACATAAGTTTTTGCAGTTTTAATGTCACAAATTTTTTGAACATGTTAAAAAATTTCGAAGACAGGACCTCCGCTTCTGGCCATTGGAGTGTCAGGGCAGCTCTGCTAAAAGTTCTGATTTAACACAAATTAAACCAGAGAGACAGTGATACCACATTCTCTCACTAAAAGTGCCTGAAAAACTCGGTTAGCTTCGGGTTAGCATGTAGCTAATGTCCCGCTGATCTCCGACCGTAGCATAGCAGAGTAAGCGTCCAGGGTGCCAGGATCCAATCGCAGCGGCCTGAGCCTGTGCTTGTACTTTAACTGTCAATGATTAGCTCCGTGTTAGCTCAGAGCTACATTGGTTATGTCACGTTGAGAGCAGGAGGTTTGGACCCAAGATGCAGAATCCCCAGAACGACTCGAGGCAGGAATGGTTAAAGAAAATAATTCCTTTTATTTTAAGAAGGATGCGCCAAAAGTCCAAAAGCACAAGAACCAGACTAAATCTCAAAAACACACTGAACGCTCAAAAACAAAACAGAAGCTCACTCATGAGCACGGACTAGGAGAAACTCGAGAGAGACAGAACAACGCTGACACATACAATGGACCAATAATCACTGAGGGACAAGACAGGGTTTTTAAAACACAGAGGGGAGCAATCGGGTGAACAGGTGATGGGTGTGAGGAGTGAGGTGTAGAGGGGAAACAGGTGCCATTAATAAACTACATAAATGGGAAAAGAACTTAAGCAGAGGGGAAGATAAACCATAACCCATAAAACACTAAGTAACTAAACCTAAAAACTAAGGGCAAAGATAAACAACTAATGACTAGAGGGGTGAGGAGGACTACTACAAACCAATATGAACTACACGGGAGTGACTAGGAGGAAACATGAGGGAAGCCTAGAGAGAGCTGGAGAACACAAGAAGACACATGAGGAGAACCTGGAGAGGGCTGAGGAGGCATAAGGACACACAGAGCACAAGGGGACACATGAGGGGAACGCAGAGGACGAACAGGAGGGGCCTGGGGACCAAGGGGACACAGAACATGACAGGTTCAGAGTTTATAGGTGTCAATCATTTGCTCCCACCTTCACTGCTCTACTCTCAGCTTCACCTCTTTTCCCATTTTTGGATTGTCTGGCTGTGGTGAGACGTGTGAGACACGGCCAAAATGGCAGTGATGGGAACCACCTTTTTGGCCTCCCAAGACAACCACAGACAGAAATGGGCATGCATCCAGTATTTATTTAGGTCTATGGTTAACCCTGACCAGTTGTCAACAGTTAAACCTTTGTTGTCTTCTCTGTGTTCTTCTGGAGTTCAAAACCTTTACAAAATGTTCCATCTTGTGGGAACTTCCACACAAGGAAGAAAAAAAAAACATTTTTAAGACAAATGTAGTTTGCTATTTGTCACCAGTCATGGCCGAGTGACATACCAGATTTAGTGCATTATACTCACTCTACACTTTAAGACAGTGAGAATTATGGCCCAAAAAGGAGCCTAAGTCATGCCCATATACGTCTGGACCATGGGTCCCCAACTGCCAAAAATAATGAATGAGAGTCTATGAAATGATAAATGTTAATTTCTGTTATTCTAACATTTAACGTCTGTTAACAAACAGAGCAATTCTGTAAAGTAGCTTGAACAATCAAGTAATAACATAAATTCTTCACTTTTGGACTTTATTGCAGCATCGAATACAATAAAGACTAATGTAAAAATTAATGGCACCTTAACTTAAAACTGCTAGCAGGGGTCTGCCATTGCCCTCAAAATGCTTTGAAACAAACCCTGTATCCAAGTACTGTTCAGGAGAGAACGTCAAATTCTGATCAAGTCTGAAACCATGTGATCGGATATTAGATTCTACCACCATAGCATTAATAAAATTGGAACGGTACACCATGGTCATTACTTTGACCAACCTCTTCACTTATGGTGCCACTGTCAACATGATACAAAAGTAACTTTTGCGACACTGAATGAAGTAATAACTAAGAACAACAATCTCCAGCTATAAAGATGCAAAAACACCACAAAATAGGACAAAATAACTAAAAACATGACTACCCACAATGCACCTTCCCACCAGTTCTTTATTGTTCCTGAAATCCACCAAAATTGCTTTTTCATTGCTGTTTTTTTCCCCATAGATCCACAAGTATTTTAACAAATATATGAGTCTGTTTATCAGACACACTTTAAGTTGACGTAAAGATAAATAGGATAATATAGGAACATAAAATAATAAGTTAGTAATTTTAGTTAGTATTACTCATTCAAGTTAAGTTGTATTGATCTAAGTTGTGCTCACTAAAAATAAATTGTTGATTAATTAAAAAGTTTGAGTTCTATGTGCTTAAAACAACGAAAAGCTTGAACTAACTCAACACATTTGAGTTCTAAAAACTTTTTTTCAAATTGTGAGCTTTACCTACTCAATATATTTGATCAACTT